>NW_015150967.1:28307-33784 GCF_000732505.1 Cyprinodon variegatus | reverse complement strand
TAGATAGATAGATAGATAGATAGATAGATAGATAGATAGATAGATAGATAGATAGATAGATAGATAGATAGATAGATAGATACTCTGCCTTTTATTTTTAATTTTAAACATTATTTGATGGGCTTTGTGGCCAGGTTGGAGATCCATATTTTATTTTCAGTTATTCATTTCATACACTCACCAGATCTGAACGCCCTGTTAAAAAACTTCACACCCATGAGCAGAGGTAATGCAGCCTGATGATATTTACACCGCATCAGATACCGTTCCCCCCTTTTTAAGAAGAGGGGAACGCTATCTGACGGGGTTTAGAAGCCCATCAGATACCGTTCCCCTCCCCATGTTAAGAAGAGGGGAACGCTATCTGACGGGGTTTAGAAGCCCATCAGATACCGTTCCCCCCATGTTAAGCAGGGGAAACGCTATCTGACGGGGTTTATAGGCCCATCAGATAGCGTTCCCCCCTGATTTCATTTACACTGAGTTGCAATAAATGCAAAACTCTCTGCAGGTACTTGTCTTTGTCATCCACTCTATTCAGCTGGCTTTTGAAACACACGGCGAGAAGGTGGGGGCCAGGTGGTGAGGGTTACGGGGGCGAGAAAAGTAACGCAATAGTTACTTTTACTAGTAACTAGTTACTTTTATTGTGGAGTTACTCAGTTAGTAACTCAGTTACCTTTTGGGAGAAGTAACTAGTAACTATAACTAATTACTTTTTCAAAGTAACGTACCCAACACTGATTATAAACAGTCTTGGAAAACATTTGAAAACTGGTGGGCAGGTCAATATTATCAAAGAGAATCTCCTGCCAAGTTAGAGCAAAGCATGCAGCCATAAATCTAATCATTTGCTGTAAACAAAAAGCCAAAATTTAGAACCGGTAATGCAAAATAATAACAGGAGATCAGGGGTAATGCTTGTTGAAGTTGTGAATAAAATAGGACTCATAGGAATAACTATTTCCCTTTGATTTTATGTCTCCACTAATAAAACATATCCCCCAACTCTGTTGTCTTAAGTCTCCGTTCAACTGAAAATAGTGTGTTAAACCAGGTTTTTCAAACATGGGTCAACCCACTAACCATCGGCATTTGGCTCCATTCCCACTGGCAAAAAAAAGTTGGGTATAACCCATTGCTGGCAAGCTGTGTCGCCTCTGTTCCCCCGAGCTGCATTTCTGGTGACACTATCACGCTGCATTAGCATTACTGATGTCACCAGTGCTGATGTAACCGGTGCTACAGAAATCAAGAAAGTAAACATTGGAGAGCAACGTGTAAGGAAGCCAAAGCAAAGTCTGGGTGCTTTATTGTTTAACTATTTTGTCCCTCCAAACTCTTCCCATCGGTGCTGTTCAATGTTTATCGAATGTAAACAGTTGTTTTGGCTTGTTAGATCAGAAGTGTCTGCCACAGTGTGTTGTTATCCATATGTTGCGTTCAATGCTGTCACATTTTTTTAGCAGGTCAGCCCAGCTTTGGTGTTCCCATAGCATGCAGATCAGATCCAAGGCTATTTCAATGCGGGTCGCTTGCTGAGTTGTTTGACCCACGGTAGACATGCCTCAGTGAGCTGCTCACACTGCCACATTAGGGTCAATATCCCATATATGTGAAAAGATGTGTCTGTTTTTTTATGGAGGGGCGACAGTGGCGTTGGATGTAGGAGTTTGCCCTGAAAATGAAGGGTTGACGGTTCAAGCCCCTATTCTGACTTTCAGTGTCGTTGTGTCCTTGGGCACGACGCTTCACCTGCATTGTCTACTGATGGTGGTCAGAGGGTCCGGTGGCGCCAGTGTACGGCAGCCCCGCTTCTGTCAGTGAGCCCCAGGGCAGCTGTGGCTACAATGTAGCTTGCCACTATCAGTGTGTGAGTATGTGTGTGAATGGGTGAATGAATGTAGTGTAAAGCGCATTGGTCAAGTCTCCTAACTTGAATAAAGGCACTATATAAGTACATGCCATTTACCATGGATAGATATACATCAAAACTGGAAATCCTATTTTTTTTTAAACCATCACTTTAAGGGATTTTGTCTGCTCTTTCAAGAGGTCCAAAGTATGCTTTGAGAATGTAGACTAAACAAAGCTAAATGTTACACTTGCAGTGAACCCAGACCTGCCTCCTTCCCTTGATAATATTTATTTACTGGATCAATCAGTCCATTAAAGTCTCCATGTGGGGTTGCCGTAAGAAGCAGATTGGTGTGGTATTAGCCCACACAACTCTAAACACTTTGCTCAATGGAGCATTTCGAGACACAGCAGGGATCTGCTGGCCATAATCTGGGGATTTTGGCTGGCAGTCAGGTGTGAAGAGTCTGACAGACAGAGAGGTCAGTTCAAACAGCAGGAACCAGTATCACTGCCCACAAGTATGCTTAACACAGAGGGGGGCAGCTGCAACAAACAGCAGGAAAAACAAGGGTAAGAGGAAAGAGAGGAAGTCAGAAGAAAGTAAGTTGGTGCAGCTTATCAAAGCTTTTCTGTGTGTCATTTGAAACTTTAAAAGAAACACACATACACGAGTAATCCCGAGAGGGTTAAATAGTGAGCTGCTTAAAATGTGTCTTAACAAGGTTAAGGTTGAGGTCAGGGTGTGGGTGGACATCCGCAAATCCAAAGAGTTAACATGAGATCAGAAGAAACAACACACTTTGTAGCTTCTGAAGTGATCTAAGATACTCATCAAATGGAACAAATGTTTGAAAACCATTCTCTGAATGGCTCAACTCACTTCATGTATATAAAGATATATTCCAGTGGTACATTATATTTTCATTTGTTGACCTTATATAAAAACCACACAAGAAAATGAAATGATGTTTTCAATTACATAAATTCAAAAAAAAAAAAAAAACTTGAAGAAAAAAAACAGTTGATTCTGGTTTGCTCAGCGTTATACCAGGCCACCCTGACAAAAAATACAGTTATCACCCACAACCACAATTACAGGCCTTAAAAAAAGGGAAAAAATGACCTGACAGGTAATTGGGTGAGGGACGGGGGGATTTTATGCAATATTGGCTATATCCGGATGGGACCAAGGACGGCTGTGTAGGGGCCCCAAACATGGTGCTGTAACAGTGCAACATGCACCTTTTCCTAGCATTTAGAAATTGCCTTATTTTGGTAGAGTTTGTCTGGAATTAATAATTTCAGATCTATTTCATACCAGCATTCAAACCATAATCTATTAAGAAAACTTGTGAATTCACAAACACCTTCTCTCCTATATATACTTGTGCTCTGAGAAGGGTGCAGGTAAGTCCACTTATCCTAAGGTCTGTATTCTCCCTTACAATACTGCAGCCTTTTTTTCTGAAATGTGTTTACTGTTCACTTCATTGTCTCTGCTCAGAGGTCCTTCGTGGACAGCCTGGCCACCTTCAAGACACCCACCTCTCTGCACAGCACTCTAAATGTCTGAACATTGGTAATGCACAATCCGCTGTGTAGTATGTGATCCATGTCAGCCTCCTGATAGCAGATAGACTCCCTAACTGTTGTCCAACTGCAACCTGTGACGTGCTTTCAGTATGCACATGACCTTTGCCACAAGATAGGGCGGCTTTTTTGATAGCACGGATAGTCACAACACCAGCTCCACAGCTGCCTCTTCTTTACTTTCCACAGATGACACCAAATTGGCTCAAAAGCATAAGCGATGGGATTTAGGTGCTTGAGTATCCTATCAGCTTCATCTTCCATCATACCTAATTTCTTAAGTGTTTTACGTTTGTGATGGATCACAATATATGCAATCTATTTGACTGCTTCAACCAACCCCATGATGTCATCGCTGGGAGTGCTGCAACATGGCAGCAACCTTGCCAAAAAATTATTTAAAAAATGCTGTTTTTTCCTTAACATAATATTCACATCTAAATAAATATAAGAGATTGGGAGAGGGAGATTGACAGGCGGATTGGCGCAGCGTCTGCTGTGAAGCGGGCGCTGTACCGGTCCGTCGTGGTGAAGAGAGAGCTGAGTCAAAAAGCAAAGCTCTTGATTTACCGGTCGATCTACGCTCCTACCCTCATCTATGGTCATGAACTCTGGGTCATGATCGACAGAACAAGATCGCAGACACGCTGGAGAGACTATGTTTCTCGGCTGGCCTGGGAACGCCTTGGGGTTCCTCCTGAGGGGCTAGAAGAAGTGGCTGGGGAGAGGGAAGTCTGGGCCTCCCTTCTTAAGCTGCTGCCCCTGCGACCCGACCCCGGATAAGCGGAGGAAGATGGATGGATGGATGGATGTCTTTTTGATAGTATAAACCTGTATGATAGTCTAAGAGAGAAGTAATAAGTTTCATAAAACACTAGATACAGTTTCTTAGCTGATCCCTGCTATCAATAATAACTCACTCTGAGACTCTGCTCTGGTTCTTCTTTCCAGCTAGCTCACTCTTAAAGTTGGAAGAAAATTTCAGGTAAATGTGTTTTGTTTCTTAGGTTATGATAATTAAATTTAATAAAAATAAATGGTTTAAAGGAAGAAAACAGGCAGAGAAGATAACAGATTCCTTAAACAACTGTCACTGTTGTCACAGCAGCTGACCTGAAGCAGTGAACATTTGCATACACTCATAGCAGTCATAAATCTCTGATCCTAGAAGGTGATTATCAGAGCTGTCTTACATATAAAATGCCATCCATTTGCTGCATCCAAAAAAATCTGTAACTACAGTGTTGCACACACTTTAAGGGAGTAAAAAAATGCATCCATCAGTTCTAAATTCTAAAAAAAATGTATATGGCACTAACTGACATCAAAAGACTGGTGGAAACTGAGCTAATGACATTGTATCACTAAGAAGGCACTTTGGTAATGTTTACACAGCACCCAAATATGTGACTCATACCCCTCTTTTTCACACTGTGTAATCAGACCGCAGCCCCCATTAACGTAAATAAATAAATAAATGTGAATTTTAGCTAATTTTCTGCAATCTAAGCTTTCACGCTTATTTTATCTGATTTACGTCATTAATACACATTGTCACCAAGTGTTTTTCATCAGTCCATGACTATATTCTTATAGATAGATGTAGCCTAAGTATAAAAGGAAATAAGGAGGGAGATGTTCCTCTTTTGTTCTGTTCAACTCTATACACAGTTTATTTTTAAGATGTATAAATATTCAATTTTTCAAAAGATAAACATTTAAATATTTAAAGCTTTTTAGGGGGTATTTAAACAACTTCAACATCCGGCAACTATGTAGGAGGTAGCTACTGTTTTACTGTTTACATAAAATAAATGTTTTGTAAAATCTCTTTTGTGACAATCCTCTGTTTATACATTAAAACTTTTTTTTTCAATCATGTGAGCCTTAGGTTGTATCTCATCTTTGTCAGTGTTTGGTTGTTGCTTTAAGGACCCAAATGCAGAGGCTGTGTGTCAGGATTCCTGTCTGTGTGTTTGTGTTTCTGTGTTTGTCTCCCTTCCTCCACCAGGAGGCGCCTGGTTCTG
>NW_015150967.1:23913-27976 GCF_000732505.1 Cyprinodon variegatus | reverse complement strand
TTTGAGCTTCACACTGAGCAAGGGATTCATCTCCACTACAACCCGTTCAAGTACCGCAGGAAATCTGAGTGGCAGTCAGCTTCTCTGTTCACCTACAAACAACCGCATTCTGGGTAAATCCTGTCCGCCCTCCACCGAATCAGACAAACACTGGAACTACCGCACACAGACTGGTGTCAAAGATTCAACAACTTCTCTGGAACGTGAGTCGGCAACCAAATCCTCTTCAAATTCACGAATCGGATTTCCTACTGAGCCTGAACTAACCGCTGTGTCTTCCCCTCACTTTTCAGTTCCGGTTGAGCAGTGTTCAGAGCAACACTTCATTCTGCATGATCTCTTCAATAAACCTGTTAAACCTTTTCCCCTGGTCTCTCTGAATTGGTTTCTCTGCATGTGGGTCTGAGCTCTTGATAAAATCATGACACTGAGAGACAGAGGCGAGTGTTTTTTGCAGTTTTAATTAGTGGTAACAGTTAACAGAGGCAGGAATGCAAAATCCAACTTAAAATTTTAAACAAACCAGAACCATGGAGACATGAGGGGAAAACAATCACAAGGAGCCAGGGTAAGACGAGGTAGGACAATGTAAGATGAGTAACCAGCACTGAGGAAATGCACATGGAGAGTTTTTATGGTAGACTGAAGAGAGGACTAACGAGCTGATTGGGAGCAGGTGTGAAGAGAGCAGGCAAGCAAGGAGCTAAGGAAAAAGGAGTCCAACACAAGAGGGCAACAAATAAAATCCATAGAACTCAAATATATTCAGAAAGTACAACAAAATAGGAATTAAAACCAATAAAACTAGAAAACATGGAGCAAAGTAAAACATAACAGTACCAAGACAATCTTATCATAGCTAAATACAACATTGCACTCCTACTATCCACGTGTATTTAGTATGATTCTGTATGACCCCTACACTTATACATTAATAACTGCCAGCAACTTAGCAAAACCTTCATACAGTAACTCAAAACTCATATTGATTCTACTCCACCTCTGGAACAATCCTTGTATTGGGTTCACAGTTTTGGTATCAGGTGACTAAAGAGGTTTTATTTGCTCCTTCTGTATACAGGTTTATGACTTTGAGGTTCAGAGTATTAAGTAAGCAACATATATTACATTTAAGCTTTTAAATCTATTTGGGTGCCTCTTATTTATTAGTCCTAATGACTCCTCACACAATAACTGTGAATGTAGTGATCCATTGACATAAAAAGCTGTCACAGCCCTTTCTGTACAGGAACTCTACAGTGTGCATGGTCAGACTCTTTTCTTTGCACCACCCCACTCACAAACACTGCAGCTCTGTATTCTCCTCCTAATTAGAAGGCGTTGGAGGGATGATGACAAATGAATTTCCAAACAGCTGCCGCCAGAGATGAAACGCCTTTAGTGTAGGGTTCCCTTTCTATCCCTGCAACTTTCAGGAAGCTTTTGTTTCTATTTAAATCTTGTGGTATGACAAAGATGAAACAGTGTAGATTGTTTCCCACTTTTCTAAGACTGAAATCCAGCAACATTTCCAATGGTTATCAAAGCAGGGTTGGCAAAAACAAAGGATTAAGATTGTTTATCTTAAAGTAACAAACAGGATGTGCTAATCAGCCTTTTTTCAAGAAAACAATGACTCATTTTATCCTAATTCCATCTAAATTAAAATGTAATTTCATAAAAGCTCAACTTTAAATGTTTTTAATATAATTTAGTGGGTTAACGTTAAATCAAACCCTGAAAATTAAAGTAGAAATTGCGTGCAAGTCTTTATTTCTCTAGTATTAAAAAGGATTATTATGTACAATTACCATGCTATATACAAATATTTGGAAAAGAATAAGGCCCACAACATCACAAATCCTCTGCCTTACTAAGGCAGAGGATTTCTTTCTTTTCTTTTTTTTTTTTAACATATTACTTAGGGAGAGAAGTTTGGAGATTCTGGTGCCTAAAAGTGTATGACCACATTAGTTTAGATTAAAATACCAATGGGTTTTGGCAGACTTAGTATGATTACATTTTAAAGGAAGAACGACATCTGATTAGACAGCTGACCCTTTAGTCTAACAAACTGTGGTCTGTTCACGCAATTGTTGATGTCTCCACCTGAGTCTTATTAAGTTTCTGATAAAGTAGGTCAGGCTGAATTGCATTAAATTCACTGAATATCAAAGAACATGATGTCCTGGAAGCTGCTTGCTTGTTTGCTGAGGTGAACCAACAGAAGTGTCTGGTGGACCTTAATGATGCAGGATGTCGGGGCAACAGGTATATAGTCACTGAGGACTGTTGGCTGAGTCCTTCTCTATGATACTGGAAGAGTCTTCCACATCACTGAAAGTCCCCTGGGCAGTGTTGGCAGTAACGCATTACAAAATTAATATATACGATAATATTTTACATTTGGCAGTAAAATATGATATAATGTATTACACACTAAATGTTGGTAATATTATTACAGTTACCGAGGTGGGTAATGAGTTACAATCTGAGATAAAAAAAAAAAAAAAATCCACGGCTTACAGATTAAATACAGAATAAATAAAGAGGAGAAGAATATTTTTTTTCTTTGTTGTAGCTGTTTTATATCAGAAGAAGAGGATTTTAAACAACAGAAGAAGACTGTTTTAAAATAACAGAAGACAACCGTTTTAAAACAACAGAAGCAGAAGACGGCTGAGTATGTTGTAGAGGGGTTGATGAGACAGGGCTGCTGCTGGTGAAAATCATCTGTTTACATGATGAAGGATGGAAGACAGGTATTTAATGTGAATATCCTGCAAAACATTTACTAGAGCTAGACAAATGTTAACCCTCTGATGTTAATCCTCAGCCTATATATCTATGCATTGTTTTTGTGCTTACTGCTGAAAATTCAGGGTGAAACGTAAAGATAACTTATTTTATTTTCGTATTTGAAATATATCATTTTTTTTGTCTTTTGGGGCCACTCTCAGTCAAGAGCCCTTAGAATCTCGCCAGCCCCCCTGCCCCTTATGGCACCCCTGGTATAAAGTACTGTCAGGTATTATTTAGTGGAATTTTCATGTTTATTACTTAATAGGAAGCACCTATATTCCACAACTGAAACTCTAGTTCAGTGGTTCCAACCAACTTCCTGCATGTTTTAGATGTCTCCTTGTTGCGTCACACCAGAAAAGAGTGGATGATTAACAGCCTTCTGCAGCACTTGACTGTAGAGGAGGAGCTCTAGAGCCACTGCTCTAGTTGTATTTAAAGTAAAATTCCATTAACAAGAAGTTCTTAAAATTCTTTGACATTTAAAAACATGAAAAGTAATTAGATAGTTTATTTGGCTAGTAACGAGTTGCTTTTGCTGAGCAGTAACTGAATTATTCACTCAATTACTTTTCTGGAGAAGTAACTATAACTGATTACGTATTTTAAGTAACACAGACAAATCTACTCTTGGGTCAGTCTAAGGTTGAAGAAGTGCTGTACAATCTGCACAGGCCTTCAGGACTCTGGGTCTGACACCATCAGAACATGATGACTTATTCTGACAAAAAAAACCTACAAACATTTTGTTTAAGTTCATTCAGATTATTTATTTGTGTAATCTGTGATACATTAGTCATTTCTGTATAATCTTTTATAGATTTTCTGTACAACATGTGTCTGGTTGTGTGAGCCAGGGTTTAAAAGAACAAGAATATCACACCTAAGATGCAAAGGTCTCAAAAACTCGTGTATCAAATATGATAGACACAATATTAGTAAAGCATTTTGAATTGTCTTACCTTGCCTTGCCTAAATGTAAAGGTACAGAAAATGAGGTTAAAGCTCTATATAGTATGTAACACTAAATGTGACCAAAGCCAACATTATTGCATTTTCTAACTGCAAAAGAACCAAAATCTATTCACATTAAGCTGATTTGGTAAATGTATCTTTTGAGGAAACAGTTTTAGAAAACTGATTGTAGTTTTGTTCAGTCCAAACTTGCAGGTATGTCTGCAGTTTGGCCAGTTGCTATTTTGGTAGCCTATACCTGATTTATGTATATATATATATATATATATATATATATATATATATA
>NW_015150967.1:11657-23202 GCF_000732505.1 Cyprinodon variegatus | reverse complement strand
TATATATATATATATATATATATATATATATATATATATATATATATATATATATATATATATATGTGTAATATAATATTGTTAGAGCAAGTAGATTATTAACTAGATATTCCTAGCCCCTCATTCACTAGCTCTTGAAAGAGCATTAGTTGTTTACATTGGATTTTTTTTTAACTTACTTGGTAAATACTCGTGTTGGATCTTTTTATCTATTTATATATGGCTGCAATAAATAATAACTGTAGCCTATTGCATTCATCTTTGCCAGGCTAGAAGATATGTACAGTTGTGTAAATAAATGCACTCAGAAAGCAATGTTTAATCTGCTATGTAAAAATTACTGTGCTATAATGATATGGCACAATAGTTTCTTAACTGATTAATCATAGAAATATAATACTTAACTAGGAACACTAAGACAAAAGCAACGCAAGCCAACCTCATTTTGTGCATTAGTTTAAATGGGTCTTTCTGACTATTCAACCTTTGATACATTTGATCTTTTACTGCAGCACCTGAGGAAACCTGCCCAGTGCTTGCAATGCCTTTCCTAATGATCACCTAATATCTTCAGTCTAACTGTGAAAAGATTATCCCAAAACAGAGTCTAACAAATCCTATTTGGATCACTCCACTTTGCGGATTTGTTCAATAAGAACAGCCGATGCTGGCCACTGTGGCATCAGCTGATAGGGCTTACAGAATGTAATCAGGCTTTGCCCAGTTCTGAGCCCTCAATCCGTTTGTTTTTTGTAGATCTGCACCTGTCGTGCTCTGATTCCTCTTTGTAGCTAGCTCAAAATTTGAGGATTTCAATGCAAAACTTAAACAACTACTTACTGAATGAGTTAAACCAATTTAATGTCTAAACACAGTTGGACAGATATAGATATTTTTTTGTTGATTTATTTGAACAAATTATATCTTATCAGGTCATACATAGTGTTTCCCCCCAAAAAATAAAAAAAAAACATAGAAAAGGACAGAATAAAGTACTTTGCTAGTCATAGTGGCTGCTCAAAGTGGATATGTATATGTGGCAACAATATACTAGCATAAACATAAACTTAAATTCATAGAAGTAAGCCAAAATACATCACACTGCATGTATAAAAAAAAATCAAAATCTTTAACTTTTTAATTTGCTATTAATTTTAAAGGGGAACACCTTTTTTTTTTACATTGGCCCCTTGATTTTACGTTATTACATCATGTTCTACTCACCCATGTTAGTTTTGTGTCATTTGGAGCTGTTCTAAATATATTCGGTTTTGTTATATCCAAGTAACGTCTTCCTATGGGCAACGAGTTGAGGGCACAAACCAAACTGTTCATAATTTATTCTTTATGGTACGCCGCCAGCATTCATAACATGTGGGCGAATCACTGTCCCCCAGACATCCGTGGTTATATTTTTTATATTTATATTTTTTTAAAACAAAGTGGTGTGTGCATGATGTCATCCGTGCGCGCCGGCAACCGTTCATTCTTCCTATCCGCTGAACTGCTGCTAGTTTTACTCACATGCCTGGAAGATGTCTAGTGCTACTACCACAGATGATCTCGCTCTTGAAATGGAATTGAACGATTCAAATTAGCTAGCCGAACGAATAGAAGGGGTAGAGCGTAGCCGCCTGTGGCCCGGGCTGCCTGTCACAACTCCAGAGGTAACTAAAGAGAGAAGTTTGCAAGATTAACATCAATTTGTATTGGTTTAGCACAGATTAGAATCAGGTGATCCCCTTTACAATGCTATTTTTAAATAAATGAAAGGGATACATACTGCTTACCTTGAAATTATCAGAATTTTGCTGAGGGAAAAGTCACCAACTTTGTTTTTTAGGTCACTGTAATACAGTATTATTTCTTATACAAGTCTGTTACACTTTTCATTCTGATTATGTTGTCCATTTCAGTGTGTTATCTTTGGTTGTTGAGTTTCTTTCATCTACATAGAGCAAATTAATTAACTAGGAGTGCACTCAACAAGGTACAAAAGAAAGTTAAATCACAAATGGATATACTGTTGCTGAAGAACTCGCTGAAACAAAATCTCTCTATGTATTATGTAGGTAAAAATTAATCAGGGTAGAGTAGGTTTCAGAGTGTCTTTACATGATACATGGCAACCTTTGACCAATGACAAAGTTGTTTTAATTCAGATTATTTTCATATTGCAAAGCCTTTTTTTAGAGGTAGCAACAAGATAATTTTGTTAATGTGATGAAAGTATCAGCAAAGACAATACAGATCTATTTTTAGATCATCATTAACAATAGATGGGATACAACTGTCCTTTTTATTGTTAAAACTGAGCACTTTTTTTGTGGTTTCTGAATAATAAAATACATTCTGGAATTTGTTTGATCTCTACCGACAACTAAAGGGCTAATGAATCCCTGCTTGGGGTAAAAAAAGACAAAATATCAACGCTGCAGTGCCCTGCAGGTTTCTGGTATCACTCTGATTGAATGGAGTCTAGACCAGGCAGTGGTCTTATCAGTTCTAATAGGTCTACCAAATGTTGATTAATGTATTGATATGCTTTAGAATAATTGATTGCATTCAATTGGACTGTAGTCATCAGCAACTCCACAAAAGGTCTGACAGCATTGATTCATTAGTTTGATTGCAAAGCACAGAAAGCTGTCAGAATACAAATTAAATGAAGAGAAAAAAGTGATTACAGTAGTTTAAATGGGTTTATTGACACATATCTTGACATAGATGTTAATTATAGACTGTAGACCACAAATTGTTACATCAAACAAGGCTGAGGTTGGATAAGGTTATTATTGATGGATTTTACTGGTCAATTTATTTTGTTCTTGACCTTCATTTGACTTGTTGGGATTTAATTAACAATGAGGTTTGCAGAAAAGGATAAAGGCTGAATTATTAACTGTGTTATCATTACAATTGCCTAATTTTCTTAAAGGAAAAGTCCGGTCACATTTAGAACACAAACTTCTGAAAGTACTTTAAGTATGAAATTATTACATACTTTTCAATAAATGATAAGTGCTTTTTATTAAGAGTAATTTGGTTTGAATATGCTTCACCGGAGAATCCATGTTTGTCAAAGAACACTTCTGACATCTACTGGTTTACGACGTCACTGTGCATTATCGGATGTTGAGCAAGTCCCAGTGCTGTTCTGATGTTTGTCACAATGCTCTATTATCAGTGATGGTGACGACCAGTGCACTATGCGTAGCAGATAGTAACGGATAAGTAATAAGTAATTTTTTTCCACTTTCACCGGATGTATTATAACATCTAACTGCCATGCACGTGGGCATTGTCCGTTTAAGTAGAGCTCTCACAAATTGCAATGTTGAAGTCCTTTTGAAATCTTAAATAATTGTTGTTGATTGCAGATGATTTCCACTGATTTTGCTTGTAAAGTGGGGAGAATGGTGCTAGGCTTACCGCACCGTGACATCACTGCCAGAAGATGTCTGGAGTGAAGTGTTACTATATTTGGGCAAAAATGGCCGCTCCCAGACTCAGTGATTGCGCCGAAAAATATTGTTTTTATTTTTTTACTGATTACAGCTAAATTCATTAAATCACAGCAAAGATTTTAGTTTTAGGTTTAAATAATGACCCATTATTTATACATACCATTATTTCCTTTATAGACCAAACTCTCTGAACTGAACATGTTTTATCATTATCTCCCTTCTATCTCCTCTTTCTTTCATCTTTTCTCCTTTTTTTCCTTTTTTACCTCACCTGTTCTAGCTTACATTGCAGTGTCCATATTATCTGTAATACTCCCTGCATGAATTATAATAAAACTATTTATATGCATAAATCAAGCAGAACACTGTGGCGATAGCCCTACTGCTCTACTTGTGAAAGTAAAATCTGTTGGGCTCTTTTTGGCATCAAGACAATTATTCTTATAGCCACATTGCCAGACAGGACACTGTAAAAAAGAAAAAATAAATAAAGACCAAACTCTCACCCTACTAAGTGTGAGTTTTATTAATGAGCAGATACTTTCTCCACATTCAGTAAATTATTCCCTATTAACTTTTTAAGGTTGAGGTTTGTAGATTTGAAATTTTCTGTTTCCTGAAAAAATTACAAAAATAATTTTTTATATTTGATTCAGAAATTGAGCGTTTTTTTTTGACACAATCCTTTCAATACATATTTTTTCTAAATATCAAGCTACTTGCATATCAAGGAGATTAAACACAATATTGTGTTATTTTGTTACATTGATCTTTCAGTCTCAGCTTCAGTGGAACAAGACTATTTCCCTTTCTGTATCAGGGTGCCCTTTTCAAGGTAAGCCTGGATTTCACATGTCCGGATACACATGTACTATGGAGCACTTGCTCATATGGTTGACAGACGTCACTGGATCAGTACAACTGTGGACTAAGTCCAAAATAGTCGGTAACACCATTAACCCACTGAGCCTTCTCACCGAGGTCACGATTAGGAGCATAATCACAGGCGGATGAGGCTGCAATCCTGAAGAGTAGATTTAACTCATATGAATCTGTATACCATTAATTAATTATACATCATAAATACCCTCAAAAACTTTGATGATGAATTAATCTTTTATCTGGGCTTGTCTATACTATTTAATCTAAACTTTGATTAAAACAACAAAATAACCACAAAGTTTATCAACTTAGATGTTGCAGCTTACAAAAATATTGTGTTAAAGTATTACTTTCAGAACTTTAAAATTTGTTTAGGTAAATGTATTTTTGGGGTTTGTGCTCTTCATCTGAGCTCTTAAGATGCTTTGAATCCAGAATGTTTTACACTGCCAGGTCAGAGGTGAGTTGATGTATATCTACAGTGAGAAACTGTTACCAGATACCAGCCAATTGACTTAGCTATTTGGATTTTGCCATGTTCATATTAAGATGGTCCTATATCCTTTCTAGTTTGATCTGAAGTCCTTTTTCTCTGTTTGCTTAGTTATATCATGTAATGTTTCTTTTTTTAGGATCTTTCCTGTATTTCTGTACAGGTTCAGGTGGTTTTTTTGTTTTGTATTTTTCTGTCAGCTTAGTCAGTCAGATCTTTATCACCTGTTGTTTTGCTTGTTTCTTCTGCTTCTTAATGAAGTGATTCAGTCAACGTGCCTTTTGCCCATTGTTTCCTTCTGACACCTTAGCATTTACATGCATGTACGTTTGCTTCTACCCTTCGAAGGTGAACAATGGTTTGATGTTACCGTTTTGCCTCACTGAGCCTTCAAATTTCCATGTCTGCCACACGACTCCACACTACCCCATTTCTTTTTAAGAAACCCATAACTGGATGGAAGCGTTTTTTTTTTTTTTCAAAGAAACTGTTTTACTTTTCCTGCTTGTCAGCATTTAGGTCTGTCCTAGGATCTTTTCCTGACAGAGAATCCTAAAGAAGGTAGACCCAAGCCATATTCATGGGTCAGTCACAAAATTGTTGTTTATTTTTTGCATTTTTGCTTTGTTCAGGTCAACTGTTAGGAAATTGTGTTTTTCTTACTCAAAGAAAAAAACACCAAATGTATATTTTGTCACATTCTGTGTGTCAGTGTTTTAGAGTATTATTGTCCGCGTATTGTCTAACAAGGTTTTAGAAAATAATGCTAATGGTTAGGTTTGCTAAGAGTATTTTTAATTCTTCAAGTTAAAAATTCAGAAAATTTTGAACTTTACCACTGAATTTAGATGCAGGGGGATAATAACATCAGTCTTTGTTTACACCTACACATCATGAGAAAAGTTGGAACATGTCAACAGAGCAAAAACGGAGGTAAACAGGAAAAACCACCAATTTATGAGAAGGAGATAAATTTATTGCAAACTGTGCAAATTCAAGATATGAGGAAATCAATCAATGCTTTAAATACCAATTTCAAAGGTTTGAAAATGGTAAACTTTGTGTTTAAACTTAGCCTATTTTCAGGGGAAGCCTCAGCTAACCGTTGTTGCACCACAATCTGTGACAATGTTATTTTATGTCTCACTGCAGACAGCTAGGAAGAATCTGTACCAGCATACCCTTGAGTCACAACATATGCTGGACTGCAAGAATGTACTACAACATCGGTATTTGCATGTCGAGGAGAGGCCAGACAGCAAATTCTTTTATATTCAACCTTTGTGTGATTGGGCACAGGCGTTTTTTTAGAATTCCACCAATAAATGGCCTGGGTGAAGAAATTATGTGGCTTCTTAATGGTTGAAGCGCTTTGCTGTGGGACTACTAGTAATATTTACTAATGTTACATATATTTTTTGACCAATCATACTGTATATTGTGACCCACTGAAGTGCTAGATATATTTCACCTTTGACTTCTTAAAGTTTAGGTAATAGTTATGTGACTTAAGGTATTAATGTTGCAACCTTAGGTATTATTAATTGATTGATTGACTTTATCTCACAAATTGGAGAAATGTACTCGTTACATCAGCTCAAATAGTCAAAAAGAGAAGAAAAAGGTGCCAAAGGAAGAAAACGATGCATGGGATATATACAGTATATACAGTGCATCCACATATGAAATTTCTTTTTATTTTTCATAGCAGGATTATCATACAGGGTTATTGCACAGGGTGTTTACATGGGTATTTATTTAGATGGATAGTTATATATATAGTTATTGCACTTAGTGTCAAACATAAAGAAACAGGTTATTGCGCAGGGGATTAAATAGTAATTGCACATTATGCATTGCACGAGTTATTGCTATTGTAATGTCGCATTGTAGAGTCTGGTGGCAGCAGGGATAATTGACCTGCACTAGCGCTCCTTTTTACAAACGATTTAAAAGTCTTTCACTAAAGGAGCTGCTCAGCTCCTCTACAGTCTTGTGCAGAGGGTGGAAGGTGTTGTCCATGATGGATGTAAGTGTGGACAGCACCCTCCTCTCAGCCACATCCTCAAATGAGTCCAGAGTGCAGCCTGGAACTGAAGCGGCCTGTTTAGGGATTAATCCTCTGTTGTTAGGGTTAGTAAATAGCAGACTGGTGAGGAGAATCCGAAACAACAAGAGTCACAATATATCATTGGTCCCAGAATGTGGTGTGACACCAGGATCACTTCAGAGTCTGAATAACAAGGATGCGAAGTGGAAGAAATTGACCAAAGTTGACTGCCGAACAGATTATTCCTTCAGAGCTAACCTTAACCAAAGACGAAGACGACAAAGATATCAGAACCCATTGCCATCACAACATTTTAGAAAGACAGGGAGAGCGAAATGGAGATGGACATGCATAATTCTTATACAGGGTGGGATGTAGAGGGAGAGCCAAGGAGGCCATGGTCACCCCAAGCAATCACTGACCACCCCCGTGGCCACCACTACCAGGTGATTTGCTGATACCATGTGGATGCAATTCACCACCTCTTGAACAAACAGTTCTCCTCTAAACCAGAAGGAGACAGCAATGATACCATTTTGTGGAATGTCAAAATAGAAAATTTTAAGGGTAGTAAATTAACCGAAAAACTGCAAAAAGTTATTTAGAAGAATATACTACATTTAAAGATGCCTATTACAGAAGTCTTGCTCCTTTACAAATTAGCTTTTCGGTTTTATAGGGGAGAGTTTATCTCTAAAGTCAACTAGGAATCTTTTATGTCATTTAAGATAAACAACTTTTCAGCCTATTTAACGTATATATTATATAACGCTATAAATACATTTAAATAGCACCAATGAATACATATGTGTGTAGCTTTATTTCCAAGAGCATCATGAAAATATGGTCCATCTTCATTGATTTATTTGTATAATATAAATTTTGTTTATACATATTTCATCTTTCTGTTTATCCGAATAATTATTATAGAATGACTGTAAAATATTTTTGTCGTTTATTAGGTTTCATTAATCCCTCGGCGTACATTGGTCCCTGCCTTGCCGCCCCTATGAAATTACACACAGCTCTCACAATAAATCCTACGGTACATGACAGGAGAATTTTTCAGCTGCAACACAGTCCTGCAGCCAACATACGGATGGTTTCTAATTATAACAAAGTTTCTACTTATAACAGGAATAAGTAGAATCTTCAGCCATGAAAACATCCACTAAGAAGACAGCAACAAAAAGAAAACATCCTAGGAAAACTTATTTGATAGGAGTTATCCAAGTCCATAAAAATACCTATCATTTTCTCATGGGTTGAGTGCTACCTCAACCCATTACTATCCTGTAATAATAAAATAATAATACATATATCATACTATATACTGTAATAGAATTCCTTTTTTTAAACTTTTGTCATTGTTCTACTGTGGAAGTCAAGGCTGCTAATTAATTAGGGCCACAACATAGGCTTATCTTCTTTATGTTAAATTATTTCTCTATGTTCTTTACTCTTTTTAAAATAGGTTTAATAACATAATACATAAAATACAGAGTAGTTCCTTTTTTAATGTATTATTTTCCCAATGCAATTAAATATGACAAAAATAAATGGATTGATTTGGATTGATTTAGGACATGCACAGTTTTTTCAGGTGTGCCTCTCTTGTATGACTCACTTTTATGCTTTCACTTTACATAGCACTCCTCTTGGTCTGATTTTGTAAAATAAAACTTTGGCAAACTTAACAAAGAGCAAAAGGCTCTGTTCTTTGACTGACAGCTGTCATAGCACTGTAACAATGACTGCAAGTCTGCTTTCTCTACATTAAGTGCCAGACTGGTCTAACAGAGGGACTTTGACACTCTAAAAACATTAATAAACGTATAGTCATAATCTTGATCAACTAACTATATAGGTAAAGCATAATCACAGCTTACTTGCTGACGCTACAGGTGCTCTTAGCCTGAGATCACACTCTACATTGGGCTGAATATGCAGCCCACACGTCCTGCACTAAAGGCCCTGCTCTAACCCTTCAAAACAGATTTCAAAGTAGGCTGTTTCTTGACAAAGTCAGTACACCAATGTGTAATGAGGTGTATTCTCTCATTTAAAAATATCTTTAAACATATTTCGTAAACATGCAGCATAGCTTTCAGGACTAATCTGAATCCTAGAAAAGGCTCCACCCAGCAGCCAATCACCTGTACAGCAAAAAATTACTTGCTCATTCATTGAAGACCTGATTTTATTCAGAGGTTAAAAAAAAAATAACTTAAAAAAAACCCCATCACAATAAAGAACTTAAAAAACCAAAATGTTGCCAAAACTAAATATTTCCTTGCCAGATTAAAGAGTTTTCAATTTATTTATTTTTTTCTATCCTTTGATATGCCAACCTATGACTATTCTGTATTTGTTTCCTTCAGATTATCTTAAATTTTTTTGTTAAGTAATAGATGATTAGAAATCCTTTGTTGCATATTTCGCTCATTCAGTCTAATGATGAATCAACAAATATATACTGTATATCCATAGCTATTTTTCATTATATCTTTACTATAATTCTGTAATGTGCGCATTTGTCATGGTCAGAACTTTGATCTGTCTTTTGTTGCAAAATAACTTTCCTGCAACATGGGCAGTTTTTTCCAAACTAAAATAAAAAATATACTGTGTTTGTGTGTGTGGAAAGTATTTGAACTGGACTGAGTTGGTCATGTCTGCTTCTTGCCTGCAGAGAGATTCTGTGGTGCATCATCCATCATTTCTTTATGGGTATGTCAGTGTGAAGAGCTGCCAGAGGGCTCTTCACCACACACAAGCTCATACACACACCCACACCTCATGTTTTCCGCATTTTATGGATGTTTACACCCTACTGAGGGCTATTTGTTAAGGTTTTAGCAGTTTGCTCATATTGGACACACAGGGTTAGCCGTATTACAAAGTTTTTTTTTCTTTTTCTACATCTTGGAGTTAAACTCTATTCCTTATGTCATTTATGGTAATCTGGCAGACTGTTTTTAAGCCTGTTTGATATATCCTAATGCTGACATAATCATAATTGGAGGTTTTATGGTAGGTAAAACAACTTCGGATACACATGGATATTCAGGTCCTTCTGGGATAGTATTTAGAGTATAGTATAGTTTTGGAAAACTCAGTACTCTCTGCTAATTTTCATATATTTATTTTTGTTCTTGATATTGAAATTGTTTAAAATTATAATTGTTTTTAGCCCGGTGCAAACCACAATAACCTCAAAAAATTTACTTTTGTGAGCCATCACTAAGAGTAAGTGTTCAC
Organism: Cyprinodon variegatus; assembly: GCF_000732505.1. Lineage (NCBI taxonomy): Eukaryota > Metazoa > Chordata > Actinopteri > Cyprinodontiformes > Cyprinodontidae > Cyprinodon > Cyprinodon variegatus. Next base: position 13,049 of record NW_015150967.1, on the reverse strand, counting down.
TACAAAGAACTCAGATTCCAGCTTCCAAAAAGGTACAATTCAGTTATAGAGATGATCCCTTCCAGATTTCACCACATCCCCTACCCCATCACAGAGGAACAAAGCACCTACCCGCTCCAGCCGGTGAACAATACCTCCTTANTGGCAAGTGTCCAAAGTTGTCATAACGCACATCTGGCTGGGGTTTGAGTAGGTCTTGGGGTGTAACGTTTCTTCTGATGCAACATTTGTGGTGGAGAAGAAGATGGTGGTCTTCCAACCTTCTGTGCTGGCTTGTTGACCTGCATCAAACTGTGAGCAACTGCCAGATGAAACCTTTTGAGGCATAGAGGCTTCTCATTCAGTAGGGCACAATCCCTCTTATGAATGAGCCAGGCATTTGAGATGCACAGATCAAGAATGTAGCCAAACAGTGGAAAATACCATCGCCTTGATTTTGCTGGGGTCTTGTACATGTGTACCAGCATGTCTGAGAGATCGATGCCTCCCATATGTTGATTGTAGGCAGGAATAACTAATGGGCATGGCATATCAATCTTTGTGCGGGTGTCTTTACTCCATCGTTTAACACTTCCAATAGGCATTGCTTAGGATGTTAACAGATTTATTATCAAACCATTTCACAGCAAGCACTCCTTCAGAAGACCTAAAGTCAAAGGCCCCACAACCTTTTTTCATCAGTTCTTTGTCTGACATTAGTGAAGCTTCACCCATTCGGTTTGATCTGACAGTGTCAATGCATTTGACCCCCAGATTTGCATGGAGGTTTTGAATCAAGTCAAAGCTTGTGAAGTAGTTGTCACAGAAGACAACTGAGAGGTGGGGCTCTGTTATGGTCTTGGATAATGTCATTACCACTTTGGATCCAAGAGGTAGCTTTTGTTCCTCCTCACAAAGGGGAACATTGAAGAATGTTGATGCACCTTGGTAAAGCAATAAGTCATGAATGATGCCAGAGGAACTTGCACGGCAGAACAGTTTAAAGCCCCACTTGTCTGGTTTGTTGGCAATATATTGGCGGAGTGTGCCGGCTCTCGTGCCTTTATATGCAACCATAACCTCATCCACACTATGTTTGTGAGAAGATGGAATCAGAAGACATTGCTTTCGAATGGTTTAGATGAAGTGCTTGTGTTTGGAGTCTCCTCATCTTTCTCCTCTTCAAACATGGACTCAAAAGAAGTTTCATCTTCCTCTTGTGTGGGATGATAGTCAGGATCTTCTATTTGGTCATCATCATCATCATAACTCAGATCAGCATCAGAATCTTGAGGGTGTTCTGGTATCAGAGCCTGGGAATTGTGTGTCCTTGAAGCATAAAAGGTTTTGCTGTCCATGTAGAATTTTCGATAAAAAAGAAAAATGTATATGCAAATATAAAATATGTAAATC
>NW_015150967.1:5902-8866 GCF_000732505.1 Cyprinodon variegatus | reverse complement strand
CAACACAAGGCCTTGTCTATATAAGTCTCAAACTCTCTGCAGATCCAGACATTTAAATTGATAAAGCTTCCTGGAGAGGTGGCGAAACCTCTTCAGATCTTGGAAACCAAGTCCAGTGGATATTTTTTGAATTTTTACAGAATCACTACAAAGAAGTGCAAAATGCTGCTCAAATCATTCAGAAATGTACAAAAGGTGTTGAAAGACAGAGCAAGAGGTCAGACAACCATGAAATCTCTTTAGGTGGAACCAGTTGAGCCATGATGGATCTGACATGAATTGATTCAGACACTTCTGAGCAATTCTCTTTATCTTAGCAATACACAGCAGCCATAAATATTTAGTACACACCAAATACATCTTTTATTCTGCTTCATTTACACATGAATCATTGTCTAATGTAGTTATACAAAACAGCTGCCCTCATTACAGTATCCTTACTAAATCCATTATATAGATGTTGAATGTGATGTTGTTAAATGTATTATATGTTAATTTGATCGACTCTCAAATGTTTTCTGTAATTCTTTCACATATGTCTGTTGCATGAATCCTCTTTTCTCATCAGGTATCTTTGTTTTTTTCCCTTCGGGATCCATGGTCCAAGACATGCTTTGTTTGCCTGTCACCGCGCTGTGCTGAAACATGTGTTGCAGGCTATGACCACTGATCTCTATGACTCTCTATGTATTTAATATACAAATGTTTGCAGCATTGGAAAACATAATGTATGTTTGTTTGACCTCCTGAACACAATATTAGAAAAAAAAATTTTTTTAAATTAGATTTAAAAATAATTTTAATACATTTTTGAAAAAGCTCCAGTGAGGCACAAGGGGGGCGCTAAAGAGCTGCATGCAGCTCCGGAGCTGCGGTGTGCCGACCCCCGCTTTAGTCTGACCACATGAAAACTGTCCTTGCCCAGTCAATCAAGCAAACACGTTGTAGCGGTTGCAAGCATTCATTTATAAGTGTTTTTCGTGTAAAAGGGTTTTGATGTTTTCATAATGCTATGTTTGGTTATTTTGTAATCCTTACCTGTGTGAAGGGCAAACTTTTATTTTAATATGCAGCCTTTTAATTTGATATCCAATTCCAAGTGCGTGCATGTGACGTAACATCCTAACGTGGCTAGATAAGGAATACTATAATTGATTGTATGAAATGCAGCACTGAGATCTAACAGAACAAGTACAGATCTGAGGCCATGAGAATAGTAACAGTAACTTTGAACAGGGGTGTTTCACTGATATGATAAGCTTAGAAACCACACTGAAGCTCTTTTTGGTCAAGTTTCTACTGTATCCAAAATTCTTAATTTGACTTGGCAAGAGAGACATCCTGAAACCCTTTTGANACATTGAAACAATTTGACTGGATGATCTGGTTGAAATGTAAAGTTCCTTCAGATGAAGTACTGTGAACTGGTGGTATATAAATAAACTGAATTGAAACCTTTCTCTGTGCTTGTGAAATATGCATCTAGGTGTAACTAACCAGGCAAAAGAAGTAGCAGTGAAACAAGATAACATATAAAAATGCAGTTAAATAAGGAGAGGTCCAGTTGTTAGCTATTGTTATGGTTAACCTTCAAACAATGAATTATAGGACATTCAAATTCCTTAACAAATATAATTATTATTAGGGCTGTCAAAATTAACGTGTTAACGCGAGATGATTAAATTCTGGAATTAACGCAATATCTTTTTAACGCATTAACGCAGTCCCGCAATTCCCACAATTCAATTGTCCAACATGAGCAAGATGGAGGAATCAGAAAAACCCGTTGGCCCGCTGGATGGACAGTTCGAGTATAAAAACTGCTGACACTGCAAGAAGGACTTTTCATTTCACCGAAGCACCTCGAGCCTTAAATATCATCTTAATGCCAATCATTCATTTGTTGGGGCTTCAACTTCAGGTGTTATGACTGGCATGCATCAGAACACCCTCACCGAACGCAGGGCATTAAGTAACGGTCCGCTTTACATTAAGAAAATGTAAACCAGTTAGTTTGCCTTAACAACTGGCTAAAAGATGAATATATAATAGGTAAAAAAGACCTCATATAATTGTTTAAAAGTGAAGTTGTTTGTTTTAAATGATAAACGTTCCATTAAACCATCCTGTAGTTGCTAAAAAAAAAAAGCAATGGCTAAGTTGCCAAAATTGTTCAGAATTAAATTCTTTTTTTGGATTTGCCATTAATAAAAACTAAATGTAGTACCATCTTGTTTATCCTTCTGTTCTGAAAAGATTACACAGAAAATGTGTATTTTTCAATAATATTTAGGCTTGTGATTAATCAAAATTAATTCAAGAAACCTTATTAATTTGATTAAAATTTTTTATCGTTTCACAGCCCTAATTATCATTTGAAAAGTTAAACCTTGGTTCATGACTTACAAAAAAAAACAAAACAGAAAAAAACCAGCAGACATGTAGCTCCAATTGATCTTTTATATGTCCATCCCTGTGAAACAGTGCAAGATTTATTTACATTAAAACATAGAAACATGTTTAATCACAAAGGAGAAGTTTTTTATTAAAATATATTTCCTTTTCTTTCCTGTCATTTCTCCTGACTTCTCCATATTGCTTCCATTTACTGGATTATCTACCCTGCTCTCCAATATTCTGGACCATAACCATGCATCTGCCTACTGACTACCAGCCTCAACCCTCAGCCCATCAGATTTGTTTGCCTGTATCTGCCTCTGAGGTTCTGCTGTTCTCTGACCACCGATTCAAACCTCATCCGTGGATCTGTTCTAAATTTGAACTGGTTGCCAAACCTGTATTTCTGTTTGACCCGCAAGACCTGGCTAGGACAAAGTTTTGTATTGTCACCTATCAGTGGCTGTCGCTGACAGACCTTAAAGGAATAGTACACCCAAAACATGATTAGCCTTCATTTTCTACTCACCCCCATGCTGAACAACACTCTGGAGTACTTTTTTGATA
>NW_015150967.1:0-1632 GCF_000732505.1 Cyprinodon variegatus | reverse complement strand
TTACCTCCTCTGACAGCGAGACCGGCCATTATTAGAGACCCGGCCGCTATTGGAATACAGGCCAATATTAGAGAATTTACGGTATTCCTCTCAGATGTATTCTCCTCTCACACGCAAATGTTCTCCTCTCAAATGCATACATTCTCCACAAATGCATACATGCTCCAATCACATGCATACATCCTCCTCACCCACGTACATTCTCCTCTCACACACAAACATTCTCCTCCCACACGCATACATTCTCCTCACCCACATACATTTTTCTCACACATCCAGACATTCTCCTCACATGCTTACATTCTTCTCTCAGATACAGTGTTGTTAAGTAAAAGTTTGATGTATTGAAAGACAGAAAGTTCGTGAATCAGAAAATGCACTACATATTCCAGTGCATATTCCAAAAGGAATATTTATTTAAAAAACCTGGAGAATGAATTTATTCAAATTGATCCTCATGTCTTATATTTTGCTTTTATATCATTTGGGGGTGATGAACACTGGGAATGACATGGTAGTCATTTAGCCATGTGGCCTTTGGTTTTAGGGGCCAGGGTTGATAGTGAAGGCTATCAGGCAGCCTGACACATGGCATGTACCCAAAGCAAGCTTAAACATGTCTCACCAGAGACAGCTGATCAGCATAATGCTTAAAAGACAGATGGGGAAATTGGTGCAGTACAGCTGCTTTGTCGGGTTTATTCCTCTTAAACAGTTTAATAACACCTACACATGAAATGGAGAGGGAACTGGAGTAGTTCAATGAGATATGTTAAAATGTCTTGAAAGACACTAAAGCATTCAATTTGACAGTCTAAAAAAAACCTTTCAAAGCAGGGCCTTATTTGTCCTTTGAACTTTTTGAACTTTTTTCATACTATAACAATATGACTTACCTCTGGATGAGAACTGATGCACCTGTCCGCATATTTCTACTCCGAAAAAGTACTTAAAATGCTGAATTTCTAAGCATATCAAGCAACTGCTGCTTTTAAAATATAACACTCTACTATGATGGCGTCCTTCTACATGGAATCTAACTCTACTTCATTGGTATTTGGTTCTCAACAAATTCATTATCTCTGTTTTACAGACTTTTTTTTTTATCAATTAACAAACAGAATTCATAGAAAGGGTTACAGATACAGCAGTAAATGAGGCCCTCTTGTGGCTATAATGCAGTACTGTTATTGTTGCTGTGCAGGTTCTTGTACAGAGTTCTGGTGTTTCCTGTCACTGTGGGCCTCAGAGCACAGTAGTACACAGCAGTGTCTGACAGACGGACGTCCTGGATCGTCAGATTAAAAGCTAAACTCTTGACTTCTGCATGAAATCTGTCTTTTGGAAATTCTGGTGCATTGTCGGGTATTTTGGCATATTCCTTCAGCATGTACTTTGGTGAGTGGTTTTCTTCTTGTTTGTACCAGAACACAGCGTCATTTGAATCACTGGTTTTAAAGGTACATCCCAGAGTGACAGATTCTCCTTTAGCAGCAGCAACATGTCCTTCTGTCTGCGTCACTGAGTCTCCTTTACACTCTGAGGAAGAACAGAACATGCAGAGGAAGAGATGAATCAATAAAGATGATTGATTAAAGGAGAACAATCAGCAGCTTTAAAGACTTCTATTCC
>NW_015150966.1:571540-623871 GCF_000732505.1 Cyprinodon variegatus | reverse complement strand
CATGTCTGATTAACAACAAAATGTAATTACCACGATATACAGTAATACTGAGCAGTAAATATCACTAAAAGTGACATTATTGGCCATGATTGATACTTGCATAACATTTGTCCGTACCGTTTGAGACAAAGGTTTTGTTTACAATGCCAATAGACCATAATACCTCTGAATACCATGTTGTAAAAAGCCTTATAGTAAGTTATTGCAATAATTATTACTAAGTAGAATTATTTCTTACATTTTTCCCTCAGTCAGATCTCCCATAGCAGCTCCCTGGAGGAAGTTCGTCTGGATGGAGACAAGTTTGTGCCCCCCACGCCCCGGAAGGTTGAGATGAGGCGGGATCCAGTGCTTGGCTTTGGATTTGTGGCAGGAAGTGAGAAACCTGTTGTGGTCCGGTCAGTCACTCCAGGTAATGAGAAAGACCCCCCTTCACACTAACCCTCCTAAAACAACACTGACTCATTCAGTCCACAGCCAGATCATGAGATGAAATCCACCTAAAATGTAGTAGCCTGGAGGTAAACCCACTTATGCTGATGATTCAGTGATTTTAAAAGCCCTCAATGAGTAAACGTTCATTAGAGCCTTGGCCACAAGACAGGACAAAGAGAATTGAGAATGCACTGTACAGCATGCTTTTTGTGTGTACCTGAAGCGATGTTTGGTATGTTTTGGCAGGGGGTCCATCAGAAGGCAAACTGGTCCCTGGGGACGAGATCATCATGATTAATGATGAACCAGTCAGCTCAGCTCCCAGGGAGAGGGTTATCGACCTTGTCAGGTAAGATATTTGGCTTGTGTCAAACCTGTCACAGATAATTAAATAACAACAAAAACCAAAAATACTCTTTTTAATGATGATTCTCACAAATATATTGTATTATTTACAGAGCATCTAGCCTTGTATGGATGCTTAATGAAATTGAAGTGTACTATTTAATAGATTTTTTCTCAACTTAATTGATAGATAAATTAGTAAAAGCTCTTAGTTACTAACTGAGCAACTGCTCTGTAAGTGGCAGTAAAGGAAAAGGTGTTTATTGGCCGGACTTCATAGATCTGATGGATTTGAATGGATTTTCTCAGTAAAGCTGTCTACTTGTCATCCTGTGCTTCCTTGGCAGGACATAATTGTCAGGGGCAACAATCGAAAAGAGTATCCCAGTCTTCAGACGGACTTTTCTGCCATTCTCAACATGATTCCTTTAATCACACTTTTTATTTTCTTTAATCATTTATTTATTCATTGCTTTCTGCTTATTATTGAAATCAGGTCCTGTGAGTTTAAGCACCAGGAGGAAACTCCAGACATCTCTCTCCCCAGTGACACTTACTGGCCTATTTTCCCTGTGAAACTCAAACATCAAGCCTCCAGGTGGCATTATGATCAGACCACATCATCTGACCCTTTTTCATTCAGAGACGGAGTGGCTGTGTTCTTTTCTTCCTCTGGAGGAGCTAGTTCCTCACTCTATTTCTAAGGCTGAGCGCAGGCACCATATACAGGAAGCTTATATTGCCACCTGGCTTTGGGATCATATTTTTTCAATAATTTACTATTTCATTAGGATCTTAGTTTGAGTTGGAATGTTGGCAGACAGGGAAAGAGAGAGCTTCACTCTTTTGCATAATTCTTTCTTGATGACAAACTGGACCGAAACCTACATTACCTTTCAATTTCTCCCAAAGCTTTCCTATTGTTTCACGAGATCAAGACTCTGATATTTGTAATCACTTCAAGAGGCATGACATGCAAACTAGTTTTTGCAGTCACAATTTTTTTTTCTTTGTTGAGAGTCATTGCCTCAGACTAGACATGCACCGATGTACTGCAGTTTTCCTATCCAAACAATCAATTAACCAATAAATCAATCAATCAACTTTATTCTCAACTACAATTTATATTGCAATAGAGATTTCAGTTCCAGCTATCCAATACTAATATCCAGGCTGAGCATTTCACCTGATACCTAATACTGATCTGATGATTTGATACTACTGTTGAATGACAGGATGAAGTATTTAACCAAAAGTCTGTGTGAGAATGTGTTACAGGCATCACGCAACCTATATTGATCAAGCTAATTAGTCAACATCGGAGCCAATATCCGATCCAGGTATTGGAAGGGTACATCTCTACCTCAGACTTGCAGTACAAGAGCTGACTCTCATCACGGCAACCCTAAACTCTCTTTTGAACCATCCGATTGTAAGCAGTAGGCTTTGGTCTTAAAGCACCAACATAAGTAAATCATCCTAAATAGCAAAGATGCCGGTTCCAGAACTAGACAATTCTCTTACCATGTACAGGTGCCCTGGTCTTCTTCCAAATTATCACCCTATGAAAGTTGCTGGTTTGAGAACCCCATTGGCTTGGGGGTTATTATGTAAAGGGTTTGGGTTATAAACAAGGAAAAAGTGGCTTCATAAAATAGTTTAGACTAGACTAGGAAACATTTCAAACACCTTGATTAACAAAGAAAATATTGGAACAACTGGCTTAGAAGACCCTAGCATCCTCCTGGATTAAGGCCTCGGTTGTGGGGCTTGGCTGGTGGCCTGGCCATTGCCCCTTGGGTTTAGATTGTCAGACTAAAACAGGTAACAGTAGACCAAATCCATATGTCTACAACCTGAGGAGAGAGAAGTCAAGGTATCTCAGACATGGGTGAGTGTGGGACCCTGGGTGTGATGTTGCTCTTTCTCACAATCTAGCTTTTCAAACATGTATTATCCCTCTTGAAATATATCAGGCAAAGATAAAGTGGTGAAATTACAATTTACCTGTTTTTCTCTTTTTTGTATCACAGAAGCTGCAAGGAGTCTATTGTGCTGAGTGTTGTTCAGCCATACCCAGTAAGTTTCTCCTCTTTGAGATAAATTCAATTACCCCAATAAACATTTCAGCATTGTTTTGTTGAAACTATGCAAGCAAGTCCTTAATCATGTCATACATACTGTAGGTCCTAAAACTATATCAGTCATGCCTTTCATATTAAGTAAGAAATTGAGCAACTCAAAGAAAGTCTATCCTTTTTTGAGAGCTGCCACATCTAAGACTTAGAACCACACAGGACCTCTTGTTAATTTGCCACAACAACATTTCCTAGAAAGCACCAGATGGTGGTGAGCACACAGTGCCAGGAGCATACCCTCTTTGCGGGCTTTGTTTGCAGTTCACATAATAAGTCACTGGAAATGGTGTTATGCAAGGTTTTCTTCCAATAACATACAAAAACATCAGGGCATGATCGAATACAGTAAGACATTTTGTTTGAGGTTCTTTACATTGCAGGAACTTAAACTCGTAGCTCACTGTAAAAGTTTAAAATTGTGGTACCAAACCACAATCTTTCAGTCCTTATCAATAGGATATAATTGTGTCAGTTGTGCTAATTACTTAATAAAAGCTACTTAGTAATTGTTAAATCTTCAAACATTTGGTAATCTGACAGCAACAGAGTTTTTCTCATTACTATGCTTTGGATTGCTGTTATGCTACTTGCAGAAATTTAAAGAAGAGCTAACATTTTTTATTCCCTTAAATCACACTCATGATTCATCTCAAAGTTAGAGCAGATTTTCCTTGAAATCCTTAATTTTTCTGCCTTTCTTCTTCCTTTCTCAAAGTCACCCAAATCTGCATTCATCAGTGCAGCCAAAAAGGCCAAGTTAAAGACGAATCCTGTTAAAGTCCGCTTTGCTGAGGAGGTCATCGTCAATGGACAGGTCCCAGTAAGTCACACCCAACAACTTATCTCGTCTAGATTTAGAACCAGAGATGAAATAGACAGAATTTGATTCTATATGTATTTGATATGTTATCCCTTAGCAGGGGTGTCAAACTGGTTCCAGAAAGGGCCGTGTAGCTTCAGGTTTTCTTTCCAACCAAGCAATAGCACACCAGACTCCAGTCATCTTATGAAGGGAGTCTAATCTGTACATGATGACTTGTTGATATGAATGGAGTCTGGTGTGCTATCTTTTGGTTGGAAAGAAAACTTGCAGCCAATAGGCCCTTTCTGCAAACAGTTTGACACCTGTGCCTTAGAGGGACTTCAAATGCACTGTAATCTTCTGTAATGCTATCTTGCTGTATGAAAGCACACACACAACAGCATGATGTGAGAGAGCAGTTACTATTGGCCTAACATACATTAAGAAAAGGGAGAGGGTGGGGGCCACAGATGTGAGGATAGTCTCATAAGGAGTGATAGTGTTAATACAACCCGCTTTTAAATACATTGACATACAAAGGTGTTAATACCAATTGTTTTGGGTTTTTTTGGTTTTGTTTGTATGTTGTCACCATTTGCCAGTTGTTTACCACAAATGGCTATCATTGCTTTTCTGTAAAGAGGACTTTTTTCAAAATAAAATTCTGAAAATGAGCCCTCCCTTATCAATGTGTTTTAGAAAGCCTTTTATGGTCTGCCACTGCCAGCTTTTCATGTCAGTGTACTGTTTACTGCAGCAATTCTATTTTATTCTGTTTTTGTGACTTTTTTTTAATAGTGATTTTCTCTGTTGCACCTGATCTTAGAAACTTTTTTGCTGTTGCTCAGTTATCTATAATTTTCTTTATCTATGAAGACTTCTGCTTTGTAAAATCATCTCCAGAGGTTTTAGAGGAGAACAGAAATGGCCTTCATGTTGAGCTTCTCTAAGTTGTTTGCTCTGATGCAGTTACCCCACCAGATTATGGCAAAATACATCAAACTCTCCACAACAGACACAAAAGATAAGCAGCATCTTCAGAACACTGAAGGACCTAAGCTTCCTTAAGATGTACAGATTGCTCTATTTCTATACTTCTCCGCCATCTCCCCTTCTTCTCCCATGAAGTTAATAAGTTTTAACTTAGAACATTAAGAAAATCAATCAAAATTTACAACAAAAAATAAAACTTGAACTCAGTTGGAAAATATGAAGTGACTAAAGCCTGATTATAAAATCACTGAATTGGTTGTCCACCTCTTCTTGCTCCAAGAGAGAGGGGAAAATGTCCCAGTTATTCTAAAGAAATAAGTTGAAGAGAGACACAAGCTGTGGAATAATCATACTGTCTTAGACTTAGGTCTCTCTCAGAACACCTCTCTCTCAGAATCCCCCCCTGCTTTTCCTTGAAGGACCTCTAGAGCTCATCCTGTTATCCTTCTGTGCTGCTTCTTCCATGCTCTTATCTGGTGCTTGGCCTGATGCTACTACTATTAGTGCTGGGCTTCAGCTTGTCTTCGACTTGAAGTCCTCCTACTTTCTCATGGAAGAACCCCCTCACCATCTGCATCATTCCCTTTTTAAATCTACAGCTGCTTTCTAATGTGTTGTTACATAGTTATGGTAAAGACAAGCATTTAAAAGATTAACTAGGATTCTGCCAAAAACATTAAAAACCCACTGTAAAATACAGAAAAAGGTGCACGAGAGCTTCATACCCTGCCATTCATGTTAGGCTCTGTTTCAGGGCTACCCTGTATTAGGATCAGGGACTAGGTGCCACTTTTTTAACTTATATTTACATGCAAAAACAGACAGACTCAATGAAAGGCAATCATTAATTGAAGCATCAGGGCAATGCTCAGAGCCCATGTGATTCTCTGTCCCAGGCTCTCAAGTTCTGCAGGAACTAATATGTTATATTCCAGGACTTCACTGCATTTAGCTTCAACATCTATCAGCTCTTACTATTTTTTTCTTTTCTGTTTTTAAAAAACAAATCACCATGGAATTGTACTGCCACCACTATGCTTTCCTGTTGGAGATGGGATGTTCAGTTTGACATATTTGAACATATTGCTTTTAGTGTGTTCATCCACTTTTGCTAACAGGTTCTTCTTCAACATGTTGCTATCTTGCCTACAGGGCATGCAGTACTCTAGAAAAAAAACATATTCCAGGGCATATTGTTACAGGGCCTAGCTACTTTCTGTCCAATCAACAGAGTCCTGACTAAAGTGTGAGGATCATGTAGATGTTACATCTTTTTATCTTTTTGACTGATCTCTGGTAAACATCCTTCTTGTCTTCTTGCTAGTTTAGGTGTACTGTTGTCAGGGTAACAGGGTTTTCTATTTTCAGTTTATGGATCAATTGTGTTTAAAGCTCAGAAGATCTTTTGTTCTTACTCTGACCCTGCTTTTAATTTCTCCACATCTATATATATGACATTCCTGGTATGTTCCTTGGTCTGCATGTTGCATCTGTTCTCTAACAAACCATAGAGGCTTTCACAGAACAGCTAAATTTATACTCATTAAATAAAAAAAGAATAAAGAATGCTGTATAGATATTAAAGGCATAGTGGAGGATTTTTGCGCATTTTTGAAAAGACCCGCCCTCTCCACTATAAAAAAAAGGCATATGCACAACCCTGTACCCACTCACGAGAGTTAAATGCGTGCAAGAGCATGCACGAGTGTGATCGTCTTGCACATTTACAAGTTACTGTTTGCATCACTCATACAAGCTTACTTTACAGAAGAAGCTTTGTAATTTTTGCACTATGTCAGTCTCACCACCGTGAGCATGTAGGACGGCCTTACGTAAACATATCACCAGAATGATTGACTATTAGGAGGACCACTTATTTTGGTGATCCACACGGAAAAATAACATCCTCCACTGTACCTTTAACTACACTTTTCAGATTTTTATTCATTCATTTTTACAGTAATTGAAATGACCTTACCTTAAATTAGGATCAGTTATTTAGTAATTTACACACACATTTATGAAGTGGCGCTGCCATCCATTACAGCGGCACCAGGCCATCTGACCCTAACAACAGGCAAGGCATCTAAGGGCTCTTTAGTGTTAAACCCTATAAAATACAAATAAACTACATTGTTTTTTTGTGGTTGCAAAATGCCAGGATGTAAAAATGTTTAAGGAACGTTAAAAGTTTTGCAAGCCATAGTATGTGTTACCTGAGGAAGCTTCAATAGTTTTTTTTGACAACTTTAAATTATGAATACCCCTCTTTATAAAGATACATTTGTTGATCGTACATTTTCTCTTCCTTTTTCAGGAAACAGTGAAGGACAACTCTCTTCTTTTTATGCCAAATGTTTTGAAGGTGTACCTGGAAAATGGCCAGACTAAATCCTTTAGATTTGACAGCAACACATCCATTAAGGTAGGTGCCAGTAAGGGTGTCCTTTCACACAGAAACGCTATTATGCAGTCTAAAAGAATGCTCAGGTTTTACATTATGAAGTGCAACCTTTTCTATTCACTGGGGCATTAACAGCCATATCTCAGCTGAAATTACAATGCAATCAAAGAGAAGTGGGAGTAGATTTTATTGTGAAGGAGAGGTGAATTTAGCGTTTCACATTTGCCTCCTGATTTTTTAGCAGTTTGAATTTTAAATGTATATTAAAAATTGGGAGGCTTCTAAACATTTACAGAATGAAAAGGATTTTCAAGCATGACTGGGAACTGAGCTCATGCATAATGCTGCATCTTTACCCCTTTGTGTTGTATTAACTGTGACATTGTCTACATTGAAGGACGTCATTTCGACCCTGCAAGAAAAGCTATCTATTAAGTGCATCGAGCACTTCTCTTTAATGTTGGAGCAGCGAGCAGAGGGATCTGCCAGCAAACTCATGCTCCTGCACGAGCAGGAGATGCTAACTCAGGTACAGTAAGAGCGCCATCATGATTAAGCTGTCCTTCAGTTCAAACATCTTTTTTCATGAATGTATCTCTTAAATATGGTATATATAAATTTCATGTATTTTTCCTCTTCAAACAATATTAAAGGAAATTTAGTCTTGTCATTGTATGTGCATGTCCATTGTGAGACATAATTTAAAAAAAATTGAATCATACAGCTAAAAAAAAAGTATTGCTATTTGTTAATATTTGGTATTTCAATTACAGAGGTCAAACGTTTCCTGTAGTTTTTCACCAGGTTTGCACACACTGCAGGAGGGATTGTGGCCCACTCCTCCACACAGATCTTCTCTAGATCACTCACGTTTCAGGGAGTTTGAGCTCCCTCCAAAGATTAGGTCTGGAGACTGGCTAGTCCACACCATAACCTTGATATGCTTCTTCCAGAGCCATTCCTTGGCTATCTTGGCTGTGTGCTTTGGGTCATTGTCATGATGGAAGACCCATCTTCAATTTTCTAAGTGAGGGAAGGAGGTTGTTCCCCAAAATCTCGCAATACATGGCCCCGGTCATCCTCTCCTTAATACAGTGCAGTCGCCCTGTCCTATGTGCAAAAAAACACCCCCAAAGCATGATGCTACCACCCCCATACTTCACAGTATGGTTGGTTTTCTTATGATGGTACTCATCATTCCTCTTCCTCCAAACACCATTAGTGGAATTATGACAAAAAAGTTCTATTTTGGTCTCATCTGACCACATGACTTTCTCCCATGGCTCCTCTGGATCATCGAAATGGTAATTAGTAAACGTAAGGCAGGCCTTGACATGTGCTGGTTTAAGCAGGGGAACCTTCCGTATCATGCATGATTTCAAATCATTACTGTAGGTGTTAGTGTATTACCAACAGTAACCTTGGAAACAGGGGTCCCAGCCCTTTAAGGTTGTTAACCAGCTCCTCCCGTGTAGTTCTTGGCTAATTTCTCACCTCTCTTAGGATCACTGAGACCCCACAAGGTGAGATCTTGCATGGAGCCCCAGTCAGAGGGAGATTGACAGTCATGTTTAGTTTCCTCCAATTTATAATGATTGCTCCAACAGTTGGCTTTTTTTTTTACCAAGCTGCTTGGCAATCTCCCTGTAGCCCTTTCCAGTCTCTTGGAGCTGTAAACATTTTTTTCTAGTGTCTTTGGACACCTCTGTGGCCTGACCATAGTTGGATTCTTACTGATTGTATGGACAGGTGTCTTTATGCAGCTACAGTAACAGCTGTTCCAGATTTCATGACTATAGGTGTGAGTAGTAGTAGGAACACAGACTGCTCGCTAAATCGAGAGCACTGCCATTTTGTGCTCAACTCTCTCTTCTTTAAAACTGACCCGTATCGGTATAAAGTAGGTACTAAAAATATTTGCAGCTATTAAACCATGTAAAATTTTGCAAGAGAATATTCTGACTAACCTAACCTTCTTTCTGGGATCATGCTTTAGGTGACACAGAGGCCGGGCTCACACAAGATGAAGTGCTTCTTTAGGATCACTTTTGTCCCAAAGGATCCCGTGGACCTGCTAAGGAGAGATGCAGTAGCCTTTGAGTACCTCTATGTTCAGGTATAAATGCAAGGATGCATTTATACTTATTGTTTTTAAGACTACTCAATGTTTATTTTATAATTGCAGTGTGAAAATACCCATGAATCTGAATATCTGTATTTGAAATTCTTTTCATTATTTAGTTTTATTTTTAAACACTCATTCTATGTGACCTGTTCTTTTAGATTTCAAAAGTATATTAAACTAATTGTTCCTCATTGCACTCCTCTTTCCCTCCTTATAGAGCTGTAATGATGTGGTACTGGAGAGATTTGGGTCAGAACTGAAATATGACACAGCTCTTCGTCTGGCTGCCTTGCAAATGTACATTCTGACCATTAATACTAAACAGTCTCAGAAAGTTTCCCTGAAGTATATTCAGTAAGTATATCAATATTCAAAATGCACTGTTTGACTGACATGAGTTTTTTTTTCTTTTTTGTATTTAATAACTTGCTCCAGAAGATACCACTACTTGGTGCAGTTGAGCAGATAATAACCTTACAGCTATGCCTCTGCTTCAATAGTTGGTTTTGAGATTATTTTATCCCTGATCAAAGCCCCCACTTTGAGTGATGAGAGCTACTTTTATTAAAGGCTTATCTGTATTAACTGTGTGTCGACAGGAAGGAGTGGGGCTTGGCGTTATTCCTGCCACCAGCAGTGTTATCCAGTATGAAAGAGAAGAATATCAAGAAGGCCCTCACTCATATTCTGAAAACCAACCAAAATTTGGTACCACCTGGTAAAAAGGTAAAAAGCTACTTATTTATATTTATTTATGTGGGGTTGTTTTTCTATTTTACACATCTGACTCGATGACACCACCTAGTGGAGGATTAAGATATACAGTGAGTCATGAGCTTCACATAGATATATCCACTTACATTTCTCATGTTTTGTCATAGGACAAACAAAAAAAAAGGTATATTTTATTGATGCTTTTGGTGATAAACACCTGAAGTTATTCATAATTTTGAAGTTAATTGTAATAACAAAATGTTTTCATGCTATTTCATTTACGAGTAACTGCTTTTTTATGTGTTTTTTTAACCACCTTTTACTTAGAGTGAACTGCAAGGATATTAAATGATTAATGATTAATTATACATTTATAGAGACCAAAACATGTCATGTTCCCTGTTGTAGGTTAGGCTGTGTTGTCAGGCTCTGCTGAACAGCTGCTCCATTCTAAAGTCTTTTGCAGTTTTTGAAAGATTTCTTTCCAGGACTGTTTTTTTATTTTCCCCATCCATTGTCCCATCAGCTCTAAGAAGCTTTTCCATCCAAGCATCCCCACAGTGTGACGCTGCCACCACCATGTTTTACAGTGTGTTCAGGATGATGCAGTATAGACTTTCTGTTATGGATAGCATTTTGCATGACAGAAAACAAAAAAAAAATTGCTGTTTATTTTTTTCATAAGCTCCACTATGTTCCTTGGTCTTTTTTAATGATGTTTTTTAACTAATGTTCCACAACAAACCACAGGGGAGCTGCATTTATACGAATGTTAATTACACCCAGGTGGACACTGTTTACAAATTTTGTGGCTTTTTTTTAGGTGAATTATACTTCAAGGTACAGCTAAAAAAGGGGCTTTGGAAAGAGGCTGTTTGTGATTGTAATGTGGCGAAATATGTAAAAGTACAACAGGTATGAGAGCTTCAGCAAGGGACTATGAAAGGAAGCTGTTTGCTTGTGTTTATACAAGATGGTATTTCTTTATATCTTGCATTAAAAACTTTAAAGTACTTACTTGAGTTTAATTCTGAAATTTTGTCTCCCTGTTTCTGTCCTCTCTGTAGCTGACTGCATTGCAAGCAAAGGTGCATTATCTGAAGTATCTCAGCGACTTGAGACTTTATGGAGGGCGTGTGTTCAAATCCACACTGGTGGTGAGTGAAACCATCTTGTTGTTTCGTGCGTGCATTTAAGTATCACATGCTATTAGGGTTCTATTTCTATGTTGTCTCTTTCCGTTTTACAGCAAGGAGAGAAACACACAGAGGTGACTCTGCTGGTGGGGCCCAAATATGGCATCAGTCATGTGATAAACACAAAAACAAATCTGGTGGCGCTTCTGGCTGACTTCAGTCATGTCAACCGCATTGAGATGTATTCTGAAGATGAGAAAAGGGTTAGAGTGGAACTGCATGTTCTGGATGTGAAGGTAAATAAAAATTTTATTTCTGAAGTCAGTTTGTAAAAGCCCTCCTCCTGGTTATGTTTGATTGGAATGCCTGATTGGATTGTTTTCTTCTCTCAAAGCCAATCACTCTGTTAATGGAACCTATTGATGCAATGAATCTGGCCTGTTTGACTGCTGGATACTACAGGTTACTCGTTGACTCTCGGCGCTCCATCTTCAACGTGGCCAAAAAAACAGAAACGGGTAAGGGAGCAGTTTTGGTCTGTAATGGTCATGACTCATCAGAATGTGTTTTGTTTTTAAAAATACTTTAAACTCCTCTCTGTTCCTCTTTCCCAGGCCATGCTGCTAAACCAAAACAGAATTACCAAGCAATCGAGTGTGCCTATAGCATACCCCATAAAGGATGCGAGGATAGAAATAACCAGAGGTGCAGTCAAGATTACCTAGACCAGGGATGTGAATACCTCGACCAGAGCAGATGTGAAGTCCAGCCTGTATATGTGACAGAGATCCACCAACCGCAGCACTCAGTTCGCATGGCAGAAAGAGCCGAGTGCTGCAGAGTTCCTTGTTCACAAACTTATCTCAACTTCCCAATGCCTAAACCGCCAGACTCCTCCAGAAATGCAAAGGTGTCCTTCATATTTGGGGATCCCCCACTGGACAACATGAACCCCCAAAATCTGGGATACCAAAGACTGATGGACGAAGGGCCAGAGCTTGCAGACAGTTACAGCCCTATGTACAGGCGTCTTGAGGAGGATTATAAGATGATGGATGCCATAGAGGAGGGTTATCCATACTCCACCAAAATCTTTGGTCCTGCAGAGTGCATTGAGGAGCCCCTGTTGCATGATATCTGTTATGCAGAGACAACGGATGATGCAGAGGATGAGGATGACATCAGCTGTGAGGAAGACCTGGTGATGAGTGAAATCGATAAGCCCACATTGCTGACCCTCTCAGGGTCTAGTGATGACATCATTGACTTGACCTCACTTCCTCCGCCTCCAGAGGTTAATGATGAGGAAGACAACGATGTACTTCTGCACTCTCTCAACATGGCCATTGCTGCTCCACCCCCTGGTTTTAGAGACAGCTCTGATGAAGATGAACAGCATGGGGCTGGGACTCAGACCCAGAAGGCTGGCAATGATATCCCAATATCTCTAATAGACTCGGTGCCCACTCACCCAGCAGAGGGCCCTGGGCAGCCTCTAGATGATGCGGTTGTTTCCACCTTGCAGGCACTCGAGGCCCTGGCTGTTTCTGAAGAACAGAGTCCGGCACAGTCAGAGAGCAGCACAGGTTCTCCTTTCACTATCGTAACATTCATCCACTAACATTATGCCCACTTGGTCCATTCATTTTTGATTTTCTCTTATTGTTTTTCTTTTTGTTCATTCATTTTTTTTTAATAAACTCCAT
This sequence comes from Cyprinodon variegatus, assembly GCF_000732505.1. Taxonomy (NCBI): domain Eukaryota; kingdom Metazoa; phylum Chordata; class Actinopteri; order Cyprinodontiformes; family Cyprinodontidae; genus Cyprinodon; species Cyprinodon variegatus. Next base: position 611,073 of record NW_015150966.1, on the reverse strand, counting down.
TCTGTTTAATGTTTCAAGTTATGATTTATTTTTCATTCATTTGGAACATTTGTACTTAACATTGTGTCATTCATGTGGTTTTCTGGATTGTTTTTACACAAAATGCAATGGGATAGGTTTTTAACATGTTAAGGAAAATTGCAAAATAAATTAACTGAAACTGCTTTAAGTAAATGGGCCCAAACGTCTGACTTCCCTTTTATTTTCATTAAAAGGGCTGTGCTGTGCTAATCATTTTTGTAGCTGTTACTATTAGATAGACTGTTAAACCTTCGGACTCTCATTAAGGACATTTTTTCTCTACTTATTCTTTGTATGTTTTGGCATATTAAGCAATGAGTGTGACTGAGGCAGAGTTATATTAAAGTAAGACATAAGAGTCTTATTGCATCAGAATGCTTTCATTATTTTTTTTATTTCACTCCTTGCATGATACTGATTTGAATCCTAATTTATCCTAGAAGCAACAACTTAACGTGAAAACTAAGCCCCTTTCATGTGGAATATGCAAATACTCAGTTTCATTTTGATTTATTTCAATCAGTGTTTTTCACCATACAGTAGTCACACATTTTTTAGATTTGTTATTGGAAATTAGGTCCCATGTGGACTATTTCCCCAGAACATAGCTCTAAGAAAAGTAACTCTGTGGGCTTGAAAACACATTATGTACTATATCTTGGGATTTTAAAAGGCGTGGACACAGATATAGAATAGGATAGAAAAGATTAGATAAAGATAGATTAGAATGGAAAAGAACAGAATCAACTTTTTTGGTAGAAAGATAGACTAATAGAATATCAACAAAAATATGATAATAATATCTAGAATAATAATATCTAGAATAGGTAGTTACTTTAAAATAGGTTTACCTAGTCAAACTTTTTACATATTCTTGATCCTTTGACAACTATATACTTAATTTAAAAGTCAAACAAGGTCACTAAATTAATTAGCTTAGCCATGAATTAAAACTTAGTTACATCCTTTGTTTTTAACCTTTTTTTTTTGTTTTTTTGAGTAAGGCATATGTGTTCTACACGATTATTATTTTTTTCCCATCCATTCATCCATCCATCCATTGTTTGTAACCACTTCATCGTGTTTTGTGGGACTGGATCCAACTGTGGCAGGGAAAGAGATCCCAAGTCGGATAAATGGCACATGCAGTTCTAACAAAATAATAACATCACCTATAGCCCCTTTATGTATATGCTTTTAGTTCTAGTGGCCTGGAAATGCATGATGTCATAGAAAATGATGCTAAGGTATTGCCTGACTGTGCATTTGACACGGCAGGGCATATAATTGTATCACCAGTTTGATACAACTCACTTCTTAAGCAACTGTCTACTTATTTTGACTTATTCCAATGCTTAAAGACATGCATCAAGCATTAAAACAATTTTTCATTCTGTCTATAAGGGTGAAAAAATACATGAAATGACCAGATTGAAAGTGACGCAAAAGTTTTCTTTAAAGACTTGGCAGGACTTGATGTTTCAATAATCCCATTTGCTTCCAAACATCTCAACTCATGAGACAGTGTATTCCAATATGCCAGAATACAGAACCATATTTAGAGCTTCTTAAATGAATTGTTGTTTTGTAAAACATAAGGTAGCAAGTTCTATTTTTATACTGATTCATATCCATTAATCTTCTCATTAGGCCCTCTTTTTATGTTGATTAACAGTAACGTTTCTATGAATTCTGGTGGAATTATCCTTTGATATTTCCCATGTGTTTAAAAATAGATCTTTAATAAGGTATTTCTCTCTTTTTTTTTGTACACAGGTGTGCAAATATCAAGAGCATTTAGCCCAGAGTCTTCAGATTCTGGCAATGAGACAAACTCCTCTGAGATGACTGAGAGCTCAGAGCTGGCTGCTGCTCAGAGACATTCAGAAAACCACTTGAGGATGCATGTAGCCATGACAGAAGGCTATCGTGTCATGAATGAAGAAAAGGCTGAGGTTTGCCCAACTGGTGATGAGAATCCAGAGGAAGCAAAATCCTCTGCAGTAGCATCTTCTCAGATTTTCCACTCAGATGGTGGTGAGATGGAACCAGATACTATGGAAATCAAATCAGTGAGTGAATTCTTCACTAAGATGCACATGGGCTCCTTAATGAGCAGGCAAAGAGGAAAGCAGAGAGAGGCGGAGAGGAGTATCCAAGGAGATACATGCAGCCCCTTGGAAAAATCTAATTCGACTTCTCAAGATTCTGCAAAAGAAGAACTCCCTCATCTTGTAGGGAAGTACAATGCTTTCACTGTGAGAGATTCCTATTACATGAATCAACTTGATCTAGGGAGAACTCACTGCAAAGACAGGCATCAAAAATGGCAGCAGAGAGCACCGGGAAGCAAAATGGCAGAGAATCTTGCACCAGAATGTGCGAATGACTCACAGACATCCCACGCAGACAGGCTGACAGCAAAGGGAGAGAACCAGGATTCAGATGAAAGAAACCAACAGTTAAATGCCCATCTTCTCTCCCCATCCAAGGGGCCCTTCCCTGCTGAGAGTGATGCTACTTCACAGGACAATAAGCAGAAGCAGATCAAGCTTTCACAGTCAGAACAGGATGTCACACGGATGTATGAATACCACGTTAACAAGCGCATGTCATCGATACAAAGTGAAGAGGTCCATTCTCTGCAGAGCTCACAGTGCTCCTCCATAGATGCTGGTTGTAGTACTGGCAGTAGCAGTTGTGTCACTCCAATGGATTCTCCCCTTTGTGCAACCGACAGTATGCATGTGCTATCAGAGTCTTCACTAAAGGGGATTAGTTATGCAGCCGGAGCTGAGGAGAAGGCCTATGGGCCCACTGTTCAGGGAAAAGCAGGGCATCCAATGGACCCCACCCTGATAAGGAAAATCCATGCAGCTACCAGTGCTGAACCAGGGTTTGGAACAAGTCACAAAATCCCCAAGATAAAGGAAACTACAGGTAAGACAAAAAAACAAGAGAGAATTATACAGTACTTGGTTTAACTGTAGAAGTATCATTAAACAGATAACAAAGGAATTCAGTAAGCAATCGAATTTACCAACCATTCCATTCTAGATGCTGAGATATTTTATATCAGACATTGATCTTGGTGTTTGGATTCAAAAAATGTTTTTGCATAATAAAAAGATACAGAAACTGTTGCAAACTATTTTAAAATCTGTTGTTGATTGGTTGGTTGGTTGATGGTTGTCAGAGAAGCTACAACCTTTTGCTTACCAAGTGAGAAAAGAAACCATGGATTCTAGCCATATTAAATTTTATGCTTTAAAATTGTTAATATTTACTCAAGTCATTAAGCAGGACATTTCATTATTCCCTGCACTAATCAGAAGCTATTAAATAATGTCATTGTTTACATTAATGTCCTAGTGTAAACACACAGCTATGAGGAACTAATATTGATATTATTGAAGCTTTCCTTCTCTGCACATATACAACTGCTGCAAGCAACATCATATCCATCTGAGCCAGACTGTCATAGGCTTTTTTTAAAAGTAAAAAAAAACATATATTCATAATATAAGCGCAACAACTTAGTAGTGTCATATTTACAGTATACTCAGTATACAGTGCATACATTACTTATTCTCACATGACACTATGCAGATACAGACTATATTGATGAAGGTTTAATGACCTTGGTACATTGAGGGGAGTGGCGGCCTAGTGGTTAGGGCATTGGGCATGGAAAACTGAGGTTGCGAGTAGTGTTGCGCCGATGCCATTTTTTGGCCCCGATACCGATACCTGATACCTGACTGTCTAGTATTGGTCGTTATTTATACCATACCGTGTGTGTATATATATCAAGAACTGCACCCTACTGAGTGGATGTAAAATAATTGCCATCATGGCTTTGTCAAGCTGCTGCCTACCTCTGTGAAGCAGGAAAAAGACTAATACAAAGTGAATCCAGTAGAACTTTTTATTGCCTGCCTGGAATGAGTGACAATAGTTGAATTAACTTTTGGCTCTCAAAATGGTATCAGTGAACTTTTTGCTGGTACTCTCCGATACCGATACCACCATTTTAGTGCAGTATCAGGGCCCTGCCCGATACTGGTATCGGTGCAACACTAGTTGTGAGTTCGAAACCCACTCCCATAGACTGCCATTGTGGTTCTCTGAGCAAGACCCTTAACCGCTTATTACTCCCGGAGCGCCCCACGATGGCAGCCCACTGCTCCCCAAGGGGATGAGATAAATGCAGAGGTCAATTTCTCCAATGTGAGATCAATAAAGTTCAATTATTATTTGATTTCTGGTTAAAAATAAATGGTGCAGCTATTAAAAATCAAAACAAAAACTTTACAAATTTGTATTAAGTAGCCTTTAGTGTCACTCTGTGCCAAGGCCTGCTCCTCTCAGGGGGCAAAGTCTAAAGGATTTTACAGCACAGTCATTTGTGACACAGAGAGTTTTGTAATATAATGTAACTTGAATATGAAATATGAAACATTTCATCAAGGTGCCCCGTACCACATTTTTAAACCAAGCTTTAATTTAGGAGTGTAACAATTAGAAAGTAGCCAAGAGGTAAAATATAGCTTAAAAATGTTTGCCCCTCCCTGATTCTTTTATTTTTTTCATATCTGTTACACTTCTATGTTTTTAGAACACCAAACTAATTAAAATAGCAGTACAATGCAACAGTACCAAAAGCTAAATGTAGAATTATAAATATGGTTTCATTGCCATTTTTTTTTTTTTTTTCAGTAAAAAGGGAGAAAGAAAATCCAATTCTTCTCAAACTTACTTCAAGCAACTAAGAAAAAAGTTTTGGGACAGAAATTTGCTGCCATTTTTTTGTCAAATATCGGCCAAAAATGTAAACTGAGCAACATTAACATAGTTGGAAGAAAAAAAATTACTGTGAGCTAAAGTCATGGCATTAGCTTGCAATCTTAATCAGTTAATAATTAAATCTATTGTGTTTTAAGATATTGTTGAGGTTCTGACTAAATGAGATGCTGAGGTACAAACAGATTTCCTGTGGTTCATGTTGTTCTGCATTAAAAATCTAATAGTTGTTTAAAACATTTACATAGTATCTTTGTTTAATCTGTCCAAATAGTGGAAGAGCAACTTCATAGAGTATGTTAGCTGTATGTGAATTTTTGTGTACTGCTATGTGAGTTATCATCACTTGTGGTTTATTTGTCAAGTTAAACAGAAATCATAAGTCACATAAATCTTCTGTATTGACAGAAAAAAATATACATTTTCTGTCAGTTCTGCTTTAAATTTTTAAGAGGGCTTTGCAAGAAACATTAATCAATCAAGGCCTGCCACTGGTCGGCATACGATTGTCTAATTTGCTGCTTTTGTTAGTCTGCAACTGAACAGGTATACTTAATAAAAATTATTGGTGTTTGTGTATTGTCCTGATAAGCAAGGTGATGTCCTTGGTGGCTATTATAAAACAATTATTATATAGTCTATTATCTCTTTTGTTTATGATAATCTTATCATATGCAGAAAAAGGAATGTTTGACTGCTGCAGGGAGATATTTAACAATTCTCTTTTTTTCTAATACCCCTAGTGTAGCTTGCACACAGCTGAAGAAGGCTGGGAAAGACTCATCTTTCTTTCTCTGTGATAAGACCAGTACCACCTCCACAATCATGTCACCGTCATCATTACGAAGTAGCACGGAGCCTGTTGAGGTAACACTGGCCAGCCTTGAGCCTGAACCATCTCCAAGCAGCCCAACATCAAGCAGCCTCAGGAAGCTGCACAAGGTTCGGATGCTCAGGAGGAGCTGGAGCACGTTAATGCCGGGTTCCAGGAGCTTCGAAACACTAAAGGAAATGACCAAAGCCACACTTACTGGAAAGACTGTTGGTCAGAATGTGCAGTTTCCAGAGTCCCCAAAAGTGAAAAGGGCATTTTCTGCCAAAACCTTACCTAAAAGCTTGTCCCAGGCTTCAGTCAGCTTTGATTCAACTGGAAGAGGACTGTTAACCGGAGCCTCACTGTTGCAGTCAGAATCATTGGCTCCAATACCAGGTGGAACAGCGAGGTGCCATGGGTCATTTAGTCACTGCTTCCTTAGGAGAAAGCCCACTCTTCAAAGTAATTATAAAGATAAGGAGATGTATTCAGAAATCATGCTCCCTAGTAGCGGGACTTCCTTCAGTGACCAGGAAAAACCAGTCGAGAAAGCAGGACTTAACACTGATCAAACCAACATACCCACATGCTTAAATGAAATGAGTTTCAAAGACAGGCTTGCTTATATACAATCCATGAAGGGAAAAACTTACAGCTTTCATACAGGGTTTGCACTTGCACGGAAGGATGCCTTAGAAATGATTAATGTGTTGCACTGCAGTGTCAGAAACAAGTCTTTCGACATGTCGGAGGTTGGTGAGACCAACACGGAGACACTGTCCCAGGTGCTGCTTGCGCAGGCCAGAGTACTAAATGGTGCCTGCAGTCAGATGGCCACAGAGTACAGCAGCCCTGAGGAGCTGCTCCTCACTCTGACCCACAGCTTCCACACACTGTGCTGCTTAGCACAAGCCTGCATGTCACTGGTGGAGGGCCTAAGCACTGAAAATATACGCAAGGAAGTGGTGGCAAAGGTGGACGAGGTCATCATTAACTACATATATTTGCTAAAAGCTGCTGAGACAGCTGCGGGAGGGTCTCCTGGTGACCAAAATGTGAATGCATTAATACATTACTCGGCCACCATGTCTTTTGTTATAAACACACTAACTATCTCACTGAAATCACTGCTCAACAAAAAAACTGTTACTGTGTTATGATTGTTGAGTTTTAAGCCATACATAAGAGACATGGGTTTACCAACCAATGTGAACTGCTGTGAATGAAATCTTGCCTTGTGTATACAATGTTTTGTTATCTACAGAGGAAAATTAATTATAGCAACATAAGTTTTAAAGAGATTATATCTAGCCCTCTACTAAGGAGTATAATATGACTTTCCCCTAAAATATATTCTCAGATAATACATAGCAAGGATTATTTTATTGATATATTTATTTCTTTAGAAGATCAAGATGTAAATTATTTCAACCTGAAAAGCACCTTCTTTATAAACTGTAAAAAAATATACAGTAAATTGTGTTGGAGAAATAAACTACTGTATATCAAGTTTTAGACAATTCATTGCACAGGACAAGATGTTATAAAATTACAGACCTGCATACATATTTATTTGTTGAGTCACTTGATTTAATTAATATTTTACACATGAATATGTTCCTGTATTTTTGTCAACATCATTAAAGAAGTTAAAACTTTTAAAAGTATTCTCTCATTTATTGTTGTCAATTTGTGTTTTACTTTTTTTTTTGTCTGGTTTCATATTTTCTTGTTGCAGTTTTAAACTGATGCACACAAATTACACATTTTTGAAGTTTTGTTGTTATATAGGCTGTTTGAAAAACTGCATTCTCTGTGAGTGAGTTTTCCTTTTTTTTTAAACACCCAAGTTTAGCAACTAGGTTTAATAATTCAAGATTTTAGAAATCGCTCAAGTCTGAGTGGTGGTAATGCATTTGCATTAATAATGATGATGGTCTGTTTCAATTTGCATGAGTCTGTTGCAAAGAGAAACATTTGAGAAAGCAAAATCAAGAGATAAATAAGGCAACACCCAGTCAGAGTGTGTCAGGCTGCAGAAATATAGCTGTAAGTCACAAACTAACTAATATAATAATATGCCAATCATGACCCATGAGCAGTGGCTCAGGGTATCAAATGAGGGTACATGGAAAACCTGTAGTAAATATTTTTTTTTTTTATCTTCATGTAACATTAAACCATATTATTGTTGTTGAAGTTTTAAATGAATGGCTAGTCTGAAAAAGACTAATACCGCAGCCATGTCAACCATCATCAGTGGTTAAATGGTAAGTCATTAGCAGTCAATAGAAACATTTGTCAGGTTTGCATTGGGTGGTTACAGACACACAATTTATTATTTACAAGGTAAATAGGGGTTAACATGAAAAGCACAATGAGAAAGGAACAAGTAAAGCAGCTTTGATCTGTGCAGAGGTCAGATTTAAAATTAAAACTAAAATGTAACAATTTAAGATAATGCAGCTTTTTTTTTCACCTATAGCACTTTTTTGCATTGCTGTCCTTGTTTTTCAGGAAATTACTCAAAATTTTCAGGGGTTTAAAACTCCATCCTACCATGGCCCATGTCCTACAACTTTTTTCATGTGTTTCAAGCAGGGGGGTGAGCTGACTCAATACTATACAGGGGCACAATAGGGCACCAAAAAAAATGAGTGTGAGCAAGGCCTGCGAGCAAAAAATTTTTTGGGGGCACAGAAAATTAATGCAAGCACACAAGCAAATATTTTATAGCACTTATTTATTATTATAAAGCGTCATAAATAAATTGTACAATCAGACTGTTATTTTCTGCATCATTAAATATCTACCTGAGCCAAAATCAATTGAAATTGCCCACTTGCGAACTTAATTGTATATCTCTAATCTACTACTGATGAAGGCACAATTTATCATCATTAAATAACTGTCAGCAAACATGAACTTGAAAACTGAAAACTTAAAATGTGCAACTGTAAAAGGAAAAACAAAAAACACCTCTACATACATACATGTCTGCATTTATCATTTCTATTTGGGCCCATCCTATTATGGCGTGATGGGGATGATCCTATGAGGTGTGTATATCAGGGCCAGAAATATGGGACAGCTTGATGTTCATTTTTTTAACAGTAAATGGTAGCATCCAGGGCTGGCTTCATTTTTGCAAAGCTGTCCTTCAATTGTGACTGGCTTATTTTGGAGAGTTCGCCTCTCTCAACTCCGCTGTGTGAGTGGAGCTGTGAAAGCGGAAAATTAATTAATTAAAAAATCAGTGCCCCAGGCATATCCAGGCATCGCAGATCCACAATAGGGCACTTGCCCCTGTGAAAAGGGTCTGCCGACGCTGATGGTTTCAAGTCCAAGACATCTCATGATTTTAAGTTCCAGAGTTCTGCTGTCGACCTATTCTGGTGATTCAAGTGTGCTGATAGAGATATTCCCCTCATAATGTTAAATGTTATAAACTTAATATATATCTGTATGTGCATGTGTCTAATACAACGAATGACATAAAAAATTCCAAAGAAATTATTTCATATGAATGGAGAAAACAAAAAACAGCAACAACAAAAACAACATATTGATCCCATTAGGTTAAGACTGGCTCCAGCCACTATAGATTTATATAAGCCAAGAGATATATAGAGCAGTTATGCAGAGAACAATGTATACAACATTATTCTCTAAAACGTTAAAAGGTTTTTGGCTCAAAGTGGAAAGTTTAACATAGATTCGTTTCATTTAGTACTTTTATGAGTTTGTTACAAAGTTATTAAAGTTTATAATTGCATAAAAATCAGAACAATGTTATTTTTATCTATGTGACTTATGTAGGGCATTTTGTAGTACTCAAATTAAAAGATAAAACTAAATACCAAGAAACACAAGTATTCAATTGTTTTTATTTTTTTAATATTTGTTTTGTTCTCTTTTTGTTGCTTTTTTGTTTTTTTTTAACCAAAATAATTAAACAACTCTCTAAGTATCTAGCAATGGGTTTACCAAGTTATTATATGCAGAAAAGACAGTTAGGTGCACAAAAAAGTCCAGCTTAGATTTGGCTCACTATGTCTTCTATAGTAAAAGAACTTGAATTGACTTTCTCTCTTTAATATATTTGTTCTGTCTAATATTGAGCAAAGAGTCTAATAAGAAACAGTTTTCTGTGGCTTTCTGCATTTGGCTGAGGATCTGTCATGCACACTATGTGAACAGGTGAGCATGTAGGTCGCTCAGCCTTGAAGCCACAAAGGAGCCACAGATGACAAAAAAAAGATGTTGCAGCTTTGAAATGTAAATTTTATACCCAAAGCTTAACCCTAGATTTCACTTTCCCTTGTAACTTTCAGAGAAATGAAACCAATCTTTTGGAGGCATTCGACTGTGCCATTATATTGTATAGCTTGAGAAAGATTCTCAAATTCTTTAACCCCATATTATAATTAGAATATATGCTTTATGGTCTCCATAGATCTTTACAAAAAAAAAGAGAAACAAATCCACTATGGTAGAAGATGAATAATTTTGATGTGTGAGGTGCAGGTGGGTAGTACCTACTTACATTTACTGTACTTTAGTAACTTTTGAACAAAATATACTATTAGATGTATTCTTATTGCCCTCTACTTTATACCTTATCTTGACTAAGATCTGAATAAAATATTGCAACTCTTACTTAAGTAAATTGTTTGACTACTCCACAAATCCAAAGTAACTTCACTAAATAACATTAATTTAATTTAAAAAAGGTTCTTCAGAGTGTGTTTTTGAAACAAATGCTTGGTTGAACCTAGCAAGAGATTTAAAGCTCAAGCTAATATACAGAAAGAAGTAAATATTGTTACTTAAGGTTCTGGTTTCATAGGTTTTATACTGAAATGTTTATGGGTTGGGAAAAATGTATTTTTGCCTGAAATTGTTAGTTTCCAATTGCATAATTTGTTTTCTTTTATTTATTTTATAAAACTACTTTAAACACCAAAATTTGTACTTCATTTTACATATTGGCACGTCTTTATTATGTAGTTTTAAATATAAGATCTAATGATGAGTTATTCAGTACCCGAGTAGACTCTTTATAAAATAATTTTTTACTACATCAATAATTATTGGATGGCTACTTTTTACTCTTATTTAAGTAAAAAAAAAATGAAATAGTGTTGCTTTTACTTGTGTATGATTTTTGGGTTCTCTACCCACCACTAGAACAATAGGGAAGTGATGCTGGTCAATTATACACATAATTGGTTTACACAGCCACCTGCTAGTTTCATGTGTTTTCTTGAGCTGACAGCAGAGCAGCTCTTTCAGTATTATTCTTGCATTAACCAAAGCAGAAGGACTTTGTCACATATTCTGACAAAAATAATGTCCCTCCACCTGGTGAGTAAACAACAATTCTTGAATAATCAGATATATTCTATATAGAGCTGAACTCTTTTTGATTAGATTAGGAATGTAGTTTTGCAAAGATATGACTCAATACATTAATAAAGTATGAATTAAAAATAAATGTTTCAATCATATGATTCTGGAGTGCAACACATTTTGTAACATGGAGACATTAGACAGAGTATATTTCAAGCATTTATTTCTGTTAACACTTATCATGTTGGCTGACAGCTGATAAATTGTTATATTTTGCAATTATAGTGGAGACATCTGGCCAAACTTTTATCTGGCAGATGACTGCTGGAAAATTTTGTATTAATTTTTTTTTTTTTTTAAAGCAGTCTTTTCAAAAGACTCTGGATACAAACATATTGACAGAGTGGTGAGTGAAAGGGAAAAAAAATGTCTTAATAAAAAACGATAAAAACAACCTTTAGAAAGATTGTCAATATAAGCCCAAAGTTTATTGACAATTACAGTATAGACTGCAGCTAGATCTAGTTTTTCTATGAGGAGGACAAAAGAGTGAAATATTCATTTAAGATTAATTTTAACTCAACCTTAGCTTAATGAACCTCTCAGTAAATAAACAAGCTGAATGCCACCATCTCATGCAGCATTTTTGGAAAATGAACACAAACTAATGGTTGAAATATACTTTTGTGTATAAAGACCTATGTAATATACTTTATAGGAATATATTTACTGAAATGAAACACATAGAATGTTGAAAATGTGTTTTATGCTTTTTAATGTGTTTTAAAATGTTTTAAATATCCATGCATAATTAGCACTTTGTATGTGTCTCATGAAATCCCCTGTTTTTGTACAGATTTGTGCAGCCCTGCTGGGCTTAGGCTCATATTACGTGGAAACAACAGGGAACATCTCTTACCCAAAAACTCTACCGTGCGATGTTAGCGAGGTCGACAATGGGACTGCGGTGAAAGTGGATTGCACTGAAAGGTATCTCAAGGAAGTTCCCATCGCCATCCCAGGAGAGACTACCAATCTGACTCTCACCATCAACCATATTCCAAACTTGAACTCGACCTCCTTTCAGGGTCTTGACAACCTAACAGAAATTGACATGAGGTGCAACTGTGTACCCATCAAAATCGGCCCAAAGGACAACATGTGCACAAAGAGTTTGACAATTAAGGAGGATACCTTTACTGCACTAAGGAATTTGCGAGCACTCTATCTAGATGGGAATCAACTTGACAACATTCCTAGAGGCTTGCCATCAAATCTTGTCCTATTGAGTTTGGAAGTAAATCATATTTTCCACATTTCTAAGGAAAATCTTTCTGAGATCCAACATGTTCAGGTACTTTACTTGGGACAAAACTGCTATTATCGCAACCCCTGTAATGTTTCTTACTATATAGAAGACGGTTCATTCTCAAAAATGGAAAACTTATCAATATTGTCTCTTAAGTCAAACAACTTATCCTTTATTCCACATAGATTGCCTGCAAGTCTAAAAGAGTTATATCTATACAATAACAACATTCAAAAGATCTCTGATCAGGATTTTGAAAACTTGACAAACCTTGAGATTTTAGATATTAGTGGAAATTGTCCACGGTGTTACAACGCCCCTTTTCCATGCACCCCGTGCCCAAACAACAGTCCACTACAAATCAGTAAGGGAGCTTTTAAATTGTTGACAAAACTGAAAACATTACGTTTGCACAGTAACTCCCTGACATCCGTGCTGCCTGAATGGTTTACTAGTACAAAGGATTTGAGAGTGCTTGACCTCTCATCAAACTTTTTAGCCAGAGATATTGGATCCACCACCTTTCCTCTGTCCTTGGGCAAGCTAGAAGAATTGGACCTGTCTTTTAACTACGAGCTCCAGAGGTATCCTGAAACTCTGAGACTGAGCGACAGTTTTGCCTCCCTCAAGTCTCTCAAAATTCTCAGGATAAAAGGCTATGTGTTTCAGCAACTAAAGCCAGAGAGCATCGCTCCTTTAAAACCTCTACTAAATCTAGAGGTTGTAGATCTTGGCACGAACTTTATCAAAATGGCTAACCTCAGCATTCTGATGGAGTTAAAAAGCTTTCAAATAATCAGCTTATCTGATAACAAAATATCTTCCCCTTCTGATTCTCAAAATGTGTTTAGTTTTAATGGTGGTGAGCCCATGCAATGGTCCCCCATGTCAGCTGCTGATCAGTTCAAAAACAAGGAAGTGAGAGAGATTCATTACTTCAGATATGATGAATATGCTCGCAGCTGTAAATATAAAGATAAGGAACTTGGAATCGTTACTTTATTTGTCAAGAAGGAATGCAGCAAGTTCGGCAAAACATTAGATGTGAGCAGAAACAACATATTTTTTTTGCATTCAAGGTTTTTAAATCTTAAGGAGTTAAGGTGCCTCAATCTATCTGGAAATGCAATGAGCCAAAGCCTGAATGGAACTGAGTTTAGCAATCTGACAAATTTGCAGTACCTGGACTTCTCATCAAATCGGCTGGACCTACTTTACTTCACTGCATTCAAAGAGCTAAAAAATCTAGTCATATTGGATATAAGTAAAAATAATCATTACTTTGAGTCAGAGGGGTTGACTCATATGCTCAATTTTACTAAGAATTTACCAAAACTCAAAATACTCTTGATGAATCACAATAAGATTTCTACTTCCACCAACACAGAAATGGAAAGTGAATCTTTAGAGAGGTTAGAGTTCAGAGGAAATAGGCTGGATATGCTATGGAGAGATGGAGACACAAGGTACATCAACTACTTCAAAAAGTTGGTTAATCTGAGAGTGCTTGACATCTCTTCAAACAACCTTCGATCAGTTCAACGAGAAGTCTTCAGAGGATTGCCAGACAAGCTTTCTGATCTCTACATTAAAAAGAACAAATTGTCCTTTTTTGCATGGGGGGAACTCCAACTTTTGCACGATCTAAAAGTATTAGACCTCAGTGGAAATTACCTTACCTCTGTGCCAAGAATGCTGTCAAACTGTACCTCATCACTTGAGAAACTTATTTTACATGACAACAAAATCAAAAAACTTACACCCAATTTCCTCCAAGATGCTTTTAATTTAAAATATCTGGATCTTAGCTATAATCTTATAAGGTACATTGAGCAATCCAGCTTCCATGATGAAGTCATTAAGCAAATGGACATGTTGCTTCTGCACAAAAACAATTATATGTGCACATGTAATGCCTCGTGGTTCATCACTTGGCTAAACAAGACTAACGTAACCATCCCCCGCCTGGGAATAGATGTTAGCTGTGCTTCTCCTGGAGTACAGAAAGGTCATCTTGTGGTCTCAGTGGACCTACAGGCCTGCCAGCACTCCCTCATGTCAATCATCCTTTACACTCTCATGACCTCCCTACTGCTTGGCTTTCTTACTCTGTCCATCTCTAGTCATCTCTTCCTATGGGATGTCTGGTACATTTATCACTTCTGCAGGGCCAAGCTCAAGGGTTATTTACGCCTGCATTCTCAAAGTGAAGTCTACGATGCCTTTGTGATGTATGACAAAAATGATCCTGCAGTATCAGAGTGGGTGATGAAGGAGATGTGCCCTCATTTAGAGGAACACGGAGACCACCGATTGACCCTGTGTTTGGAGGAGCGAGACTGGGTCCCTGGTTGTCCACTGATTGACAACCTCTCGCAGAGCATCCACAAGAGCAAAAGAACTGTATTCATTCTGACAAAACAATATATCAAAGAGGGTCATTTTAGGACAGCATTCTACATGGCCCATCAAAGACTAATGGATGAAAAAAATGATGTCATCATTTTGATTTTTTTACAAAAGGTGTCTTGCAATTCAAGGTATCTCCGCTTACGAAAAAGACTGTACAAGCGGTCTGTGCTCGAGTGGCCAACAAACCCTCAGGCACAACCATACTTCTGGTTCAGACTCAGGAGTGTATTAGCTACTGAGAGCCACAAACATTATAGTAATCTCTTCAAAGAAATTCTCTGAAGACTTCATAATATACATGTATTGTAGGTTACATAGACGTATTGTTACAAAAAAAATAAGCCAGAAATTTTTTTTACATGCATTTTGCAATATGTTTGTAAATAAACAGGAAGTTGTTTCTTTTTTTTTTTTTTTTTTTTTTTTTTTTTACAACTGACATCAATTAAAATTGCAATCAATCTCAATAAACTATTTTTAATGTTTTAAAGTTATACTGCTTACAAAAAGACATTTATGCTATCTACGTTTTGCATTACTGGAAACATGAACTGCAGCCTTTTTTTGTATTATAACACATGATTCTAAAAATGGTTTTACTTGATAAGGTTGTGAGCAAGGAAATGACCAACGTGTACAGTTACAGTTCTGCAATTCATGTGCTTTTTCTGTCATGTTCAGTCTTGCTGAGCACATTTCAGTGTACTTCTTTAATATTTTTTCATAGAATGTGACTGAAAAGTAGAAGAAAAAGTAGTAAATTATTCTTGTAGGTATCATTGACAGATACCTTTTAGATCTGAAAGATTTTAATGTGCTAGATTTAGATGCTCAAGGATTTTGTGTGCGTTGTGGGTTTAATCTAGCATGTACAATGGTGAGTTTTCCTTTATAATTTTCTTTGTACCCATTATAAGAGAAATAATGTTTTTTGCAATGCTTAACTTTTGTGATTTCAGCATTGTTTTCATTATCTAATTGAATAATTAGACTTTATTTGATTCTGTGTTATGGATATTTGGTTTACCGTATATTAATCATTTTCAATTTGAATCGCAGCATCCACCATTTAAAGAATAAAGTAATTTGTGGTTTTCAAGTGTGCTTTAACATTCTAAATCCAGTGTTTATTTCCCATTGAGACCCAGAGAAATATTTGAGTACTAAGAAACAATGATTATGTATACATTCACAAATATTAATAATTATTACAATTATTATTATAGTAGTCTTATATGTCTTTTTAGAAGCGTTGAAGTCAGGTTTTAGAAGATTACCTGAATAAATTTAATAAACTTTATACTTGAGGAAATGTTTTTATGACCTTGATTTGACAACTATAAAAACAGCTCAGACTTAAATGGAAAAAACAAGGAATGTAAGTTTAAAGAACAATATTGAAATGCCCAGCAGCATAGCCAACAATCGTCATAGAGGTGACCAGGCAGCGACTGAGGGGTGACCAAAAAAGTTTAGGCGCAATAATCCAACTTCACTAACAGTTAAAATAACAATTACATCTATAATTTCGAAATAAATCACCGGAGATAGACTAGGCTGTACTTATACCTATGCTGTCTTATTTAAAGATATAATGGACAATTTTCTTTTGCCTTTTAGTTCTAGGGGGGTACTAAAAGGCAAAAAGCTAATAAACATATACTTGCTGCGCATGCACATCTCAAGTTTAAGTATTAAATATCCAGTTAGCTTTTTTAATATCTCAACTGCTCTCACCATATTCTTTGAATATGTCTGAGAGTCACAAGAGGCAAACCGTCTAATGATTTAATGCAAAGAAGAGGATAACCAGGGTGTATTTGGTAAACTGTTTTGAAAGCAAAACAGGTAGGATGGTTTTGTGCATGCTCAGTTGCTCAAAAAGTAAATGGACTTTTTTTTTTTAACTTTTTTTTTACCAGATAAAATAATGGACAATACTTTTAATAAAACTATATTATATACATATACATATTATTTCACCTAGGGGGGATGCATCATTTTTTGTGAAAAATCATACATATTGTTGCTACATTAGGTTCCCTGTGAAATGTAGGCAGATATCAGCCTGTTTTTACCCGCAAAAATTAGACTTCTCCAACGACGACCGGTGTGTGTCTCCTAACAGACCAGAAACAGAAAAACGATGACATTGGGGGGGAGTCGCTCTCGCTTACTTCATTTGACATTTGATCATCAGCACTCCAAAATGTAGCCTTGTTTTAATTGTACTTTTTTTTTTCCCAACACAACACAATTATGAAAGTATATGCATCATTACTGGTGCTTTCTTTTTTTCTTTTTCTTTTTTTGGAAGATTTTAATTTCTCAAGATTGTCTTTTCCACATGTTTTCAAAGCATTATTTTAGAACTAAAGAAGTGAAAGAAACATTTTTTGTTTCAAGTTGGGGGGTATCACACAGAATATGTTCTCATAGACCTTAAAATGGCTAGGACCACACCCTGATCGTACTTTTTATCTCAGAATATAGCATAGGTGTTTTTGCAGCAATAGATTCCTGATTATGTGCATTAAGGCTGGCTTACTGAGCCCAACCTCTTTTTCCTTTTGTAGTGAAGGGTTGTATAGAATGCTGCTGTTATCCTTAAACTCTGCTTGGTTTCAGTGTCAGGGATCGGAACAGAGGACCAAGAATTCAAAGCAAACAGACAGTCATACTTAAAAGCATTTATTGAGAAACACTGGATCTGCAATTTATCAGCTAAGGCCGGAATTTCTGCAGAGGGAAAACTCAGGTTAGTGACCACGTAAATCTGACCGGGGACAATTACAAACAAGAGTTCAGTTTGTGCACAAAGGAAGGAGTGGAATCCAGCCGAATGGTTCCAGGAGCTAAGGCCTTTAAGAATGCTGAACTGGATGACAAGCAGATCCAAGCAGACAAAGGAAGGCAGGACTTTCTTGAAGACAAAGACAAAACCGGTGTCGAAGAGGTTCACAGGAGTCCAGGCCAGAAGATCAGGGATCTGAAGAAGTACCAAAGGGAAATCCAGGTCAAACTCAGAAATCAGATCCAGGTTGAGTTTACCGGTAGTATCCAGCAGGAGTCCAAAGAAAGGTTCAGGCAAAAGATCAGAACCTAGCAGTTACAACAGGTTTATCCTGGGACAATGAGAAGTAGGATGTATCCTCATAGAAGGAGGGAGCTGGAGGTGGATGGCCACCGGGTTCATCACTTTAGTGATGAGAAATGTCCCAATAACATGACGTACCAACTTCCTACTATCCACCCTCATAGTCAGGTCTTCGGTGGAGAGCTAAACTTTCCTGCCTTCCGTTTGCGGGTGTTGGAACTCTCCAGTGGTTAGCAGCTTTAGCTTGACAAATCAACGAATTGCCAATGGATGGCTCAGGCATGATAGGAAAATAACCAAACTGCCATTAAGTTCCCTTTAAAAGGCTCTGGTTGCAAAGAACAGGGTAGTCAGAAATGCAGCCTGTCCTAGTGAAGCTTCTTCTTCGTCACCATACACGTTCATTCCACAGCTCCAGGATGTTTGCAAACACTGCAAAATAAAATATTTTTAAAAAATGTATTGAAATAAAAGTATGTTCACTTCTATTCCATTCACAAATGGAA
The DNA here is from genome assembly GCF_000732505.1 of Cyprinodon variegatus. Lineage (NCBI taxonomy): Eukaryota > Metazoa > Chordata > Actinopteri > Cyprinodontiformes > Cyprinodontidae > Cyprinodon > Cyprinodon variegatus. The sequence continues at coordinate 592,759 of NW_015150966.1, read as the reverse complement.
TAAGATCATTTCTGTTTAAATTAGGATAAAAAGTCCATTATCTTATTTCAGGGGCATAAAATCTAATTATCTGCCTTAAGGGCAGAAACAGTCATTCCACTCGCAGATCATCTATTTTACCTGATTATATTAAGAGCAAATACACCTTTTTTAAGGCATTTCTTCTTATTTTTTAATCTGGTTAATTCACCACTTATCGTCACATTCAAGCAAGTGAATAGAATGTCTGAAAAAACAGGCTCCCTCCTAATCATTACATTGAACGTTTCCTTCCAACAGTGACAAAGATGTGATTGTTTCAGAGTTATGCACATTTCTATAATCAGCTATTTAGGGACATACAGTATGTGTTAGTCGTGATCACCTTGTCCACCTTGCGAATCATCACACATAACTTAAAGCCCCTGTAACACCTTGACGATTTAGCCAGTGCATGCCTGATGTCCAAGAATGTTCTAAAACACTGGCATATGCTGAACGTTCTATGTATTTTTTCAATTTTGGGACAGAACTTATGTCCAACGACAGCCCATCTTATGCATAATGCACTGTAGCGTAATGCCCATGAAATGACACAAGCCAGTGTCCAGAGGGGGGCAGCAATGTGCCCAGAGGCGCACGGACTGCATAAAAAGATTAATATTATTGCGGTATTAACCTAGCCTCTGTTTACCACCTCCCAAAAAAAAGGGAATAAATAAATAAATACAACAGAAAAAAGAAAAAGAAAGAAAGAAGGTATGCAGTAGCAGCAGATTCAGCATCATGTCTGCTAGGGAGTTTGTTGGTCGTGGCTGTGGGCGTGAACGCAGGTAGGATCCAACACACTCACCTTCTCACTCACCCTATGATGGGGATGATGTCCAGAGGAGTACTAACGCTGTCCTCCTGTGAACCCCAACATATGCCAAAACGCTGCCAATACATCATCATACAGTAGAAACACGTCCAGCAGTCATCTGGAACATGTCAAATATGTTAATATGTGTTAGAGATGGGTTCTTGAAAAGTTACGCATAAGTTATGCACCAGTTACTCCATTTTTGGAAAAGCTAGACACCACGACTTATGAGTAACTTAGACTTAGCATATGTCAACTATCAAATAACTTACCTGTAACCTATGCCCCAGGTAAGAGCATACGCTGGCGTACGTTGGGATGTACTTGCGTACTCACCATATGTGACGTGTCTCTGCATGCTTCAGCGTGCTCATAACTTAAACAAAACTAACCGATAACTTATCCAACTTATGCCAGCATTTTCAACAGTTTTTTCATACGTCAGGCATATGCTGGCTAACTCGTCAAGGTGTGACAGAGGCTTTAGGAATTAATCCTAAGATCCATCAACCATTTATTCTCAGTAAGACTGAAACTGTCACATGGATGATACCATACATTCTATACATTGTAAGCACGTACTGTAGGTCAATGTGAACGTATGTCTAGAGATAACAAATACAGTGAACATTTCCACTTCACATCTGATTATATGTTTTTGTAGATTTTCCAAGAGTGGTGGTACATTAATGTGGGCAGATGAATGCGATTCAGTCTCACCTGTTGGGTTTAAATCATAAAACAAAAAAAAATAAGAAAACATCTAGCTCAATCCTCCTTGACTTGATACAGTTAAATATGAGACAACTTAAATAAGTTTTAGTCCTCCATAGTTTGATATTGTTTTCCAATGAAAATATGTTATGGAAGTGTGGATTGCATCACAGTTTCATGTTATACTTTTTTATACTTCCCAAGTTGTGTGTAAAAACACTGCACCACAGGATTTTTGTGCATAGGCACATTCTATAAATGAGGCCCTAGGTAAAACAGCTCAATGAGGTGATAACTTTTGTTGTTCTTTTTGTATTTTGTTGAACAGTTTCAAAAGTATAACAGGGAAATTTATTGTAGTGACTTTATTATTTTTTTCTTTCAGACAGCAAAGTGCTGGATTCATCTTTTTCTCATTGGTCTATACTGCAATCTGGAGATCCAACCTTCTGTCTGCAAAACTCGCTGGAGAGCAAAGTTCCTGTGTGATGTGATGGAGCCTAATATTTCTTCAGTCCGATTTGACTGTAGTGCTCGAGCTCTAGAGAAGGTACCTAAAGGGATAACTAACAATGTTACTGCCCTTGATTTATCGGAAAATTCCTTGAAGACAATTAAAGCTGACGCATTTTCAGGTCTGCTGAATCTGACTTGGCTTAATCTCAACTGTGCAAACCTGAAGAAGAAAGTGATCTTTAAGGCAAATCTCAAGAGCCTAACAAAACTGCATGAGTTGAGGTTGGCTGGTAATGGTTTTGATGAAATTCCAAACAACCTCCCTGAAAGTGTGGAAATCCTTGAGCTGAAAAACAACAACATCACATTTCTGAGAGACAGGAGCTTTGCTGGTTTACCAAACCTGAAACAACTCTGGTTATCTAATAACTGCTACTACTGGAATCCATGTGGAAAATATTTTAACATCTCAGAAAACTGTTTTACCCACATGTCCAAACTGCAAGATCTGGATCTGTCTTATAACAACTTAAGCCATGTTCCAAAAGGCCTACCGGAGTCTTTGACAATGCTTAATGTGAGTTGTAACAGAATACAGCACATATCAAAGGAAGAATTGTTTGGTTTAAACCAGTTGAAACTCCTTAAAATACAAGGAAACTGCCCCAGATGTGAAAATGCTCCTTTTCCATGTATACCCTGCCCTAAACGTTCACTTCAAATTGACCCTGATGCATTTGAAAATCTGTCACAACTTGAGGAACTCAACATGGGAGGAAACTCTCTGGAATATCTGAATCCATTGTGGTTTAAGAACCTAAGGAAGCTGAAACATCTGCTCCTTTCATTTAACTTTTTACTCAGTGAATTTACTGAAAAGGCTGAATTCCTGCAATACCTCCCAAGGCTCAAAGTTATCGATATTTCTTTCAATTATGCTTTAAAACATTATCCTAAAACCATTAATCTTTCAAATGAGTTTTCAAAACTTCATTCATTAAGAACCTTGCATATGGAGGGGTTGGTCTTCCAGAACATTGAACCAGACACACTCAAGAGTCTCTATGGACTTAAAAATCTATCAGCCCTGAATTTGGGGACTAACTTTATTATTTGCTGTAATTCAACTGTATTCAGGAAGTTTAATTTCTTGAAAGTAATTTACATGGCAGAAAACAGGCTCAGTCCTACTCCAAATATAAATCCTTCCAGCTCAGAAAATGGATACACTCAACAAGCCGATTTTTCGATTTCTTCATTTATAAAACTTCCGCCTAAAGACCCTGTATTTGAGTTATCTCATGGTCTTATAAAGCAACAGTGTTTTAATTCTGGACGAGTTCTAATTCTTAGTTCAAATAATTTGTTCTTCATTTCTCAAAAGCAGTTTGAAGGTTATGGGGATATCGCCTGTCTGAATCTATCAGGGAATGGATTCTCTGCAGCACTTAATGGCACAGAGTTCTCATTACTGCCTAATTTGACCTACTTGGACTTGTCCTTCAATAAAATCAATCTAGCTTATGATTATGCTTTTCAGGAACTGAAGAAATTACAGGTATTAGACCTCAGTTGGAATTCCCACTATTTTATGGCATATGGAATAACTAAAAATTTACATTTCCTAAAAAACCTACCTGTCCTGAGGGTACTTAATATGAGCCATAATTCAATTTCAACATTAACAACCAAACAGATGCACAGCAGTTCTTTAGCAGAACTACAGTTTACACACAACAAGCTTGGAACTCTTTGGAAAGAAGGAGAGGACTCCTATAAGACTCTTTTTACCAACCTAAAGAATTTGACAGTTCTAGATATATCCTGGAACAATATTAAACATATTCCTCTCGATGTTTATGAAAAGCTTCCTCGGAACCTGACAGAACTACGCATCAGTCACAACAAAATGACAGATTTTTTATGGGACAGTCTATCTTACTTCCCTCACCTTAGAATTTTAGACCTGAGCCACAATTCCTTGTCCAATATAGCCGGTGTTAAAAAAGCAACTAGCCTCTCTTTGACTGTTCTTGATCTGACTAACAATCTCATTTTTCACTTGGGAAAGTCATTCTTCAGTGGCATTAAAACCCTTGAGACTCTGAGCCTCAGCTCCAACAAACTAAATATCATCAATCAGTCCACCTTCCAACCAAAACCTGAGAATCTTAAGACTTTGTTTTTGCAGAGAAACCCATTTCAATGTACATGTGATTCTTTGGATTTCATCGTATGGATTGGAAAAAGAGAGGTAAAGATTCCAAGACTGACAACTGATGTAAGATGTGAAACACCAGAAAAGGACAGGAACCAACCACTGATATACTTTAATATTGACCAATGTGTAAATGACGATGAGGCCTTCAGAATGTACATTCTCACAACCTTCTTCCTTATTGTCTTTATGTTTGTGGCAACAGTTGCTCACATGTTCTACTGGGATGCTACCTATGTCATGCACTATATCAAGGCTAAACTGAAGGGATACAGATCATTGTACTCACAGGAAAATATTTATGATGTCTTTGTAACCTATGACACCAAAGATCCATGTGTATCTGATTGGGTAATGATGAATCTACGAGTGAAATTAGAAGAGGAGGGAGAGAAACTTCTTCCGTTGTGCTTGGAGGAGAGGGACTGGCTCCCAGGAGTGCCTCTAGTGGATAACCTAACACAGAGCATCAGAAATAGTCGCAAAACAGTGTTTGTCCTGACAAAGGGCTATGTTAAGACTGGGGTGTTCAAACTGGCATTGTATCTGGCCCACCAGAGACTGCTTGATGAAAATATGGATGTGATTGTGTTGCTGATGCTGGAACCTGTCCTGCAGCATTCTCACTTCCTGCGCCTAAGAAGGAGGCTGTGTGAGAAAAGTGTTGTGGAGTGGCCCAGAACAGCAGCTGCTGAACCTTGGTTCTGGCAAAACCTAAGAAATGTTTTAAGAGTAGACAATCGTATAATATACAACAAGGCTTATACAAAAGTCTTCAGCATGAAATAACAAGGAAGACAACACAAGCACATTGGAAGTGTTTGGGCTATTAAAGCAATTTCATTGCAATAGCTGTTTTACCATAGGTATAAAGGTTATGGTTCAAACATATTCTTTATGTTTTTGTTAAGCATTTCATGGTGAATGAAGAGCGCTGTAAAAATAAAACTTCCCTTGTCAAGATGGTTTATTGTTATGAACACACTTCCCTGGTTCCATTACCATGGTATTCTAATGTAGCACAGTAAAAAAAAAAAAAAAAAAAACGCAGAAGTTTTTGCCACTTGTCTCCACTGTACGGGAACTAATTTAAAGTTGTTGCAGTGAGGAAATGAAACTGTTTAACATTTACTTCTGCAATTTACATGCTAGATTTCCCCCACATCGTGTCCTGTTTGGCGAGAAAGTGTAGTCCTTTTGTTTTTGACTGCAGCAAGCGGAATTCTTTCTTTCAAAACGTGCAGATATAAGGAACCAGAGCATAAACTACAGTACATTCTGATCAGATACTAATGTTTAATATAACTGTCTTGTTTCATTTTTGTAATTCCATAAGAAATTTATTTTCTTTAGCTAGACTATAATTAACAGAGTTAGATTTGAAGTTTTGAAAGATCAATACTATCCAAGCGCAATGGTGAGTTTTACTAACAAGTCTCTCAGTGTATATATGTGTGATTGGAAAAATATCTGTCTTTCTTAAATTATACTGTTTTTGTGCTAAATGCTAATTTACTAACTGGGTTTGAATCTGTATATCATTATTTCCCCAAAAACTCCTTTCTTTTGTTGTAAGGCATTTTGCCTTTTAAATGTTTGCTCTATAGCAAATGATTTACATTCATACATTGAGATAAAGATGCATAAACTGTTTCAGCTTTACAGCTAAATTCTTAATTTTTTGGTAAGGCTCTGAGTAATGTTATTGTATGCATTAATGCACTTACCTACACAAATATTTGCTTACTTAAAAACTGGTATGACCTAATTGCTTGAAATCACAGATTCAAAATAAATAACCACCTAATATCAAAAGCTTCTGTTGTTTGTAAAATGTGTGTTTAGATTTTAATTAAATTATATTAAATGTGTCAGTGCGCTGACCTGTGCTGCTGTTTTAGTGTCTACGGATGCCTTTACTGTATACATGTGATTTTTACAGTGATACAGCTACATTAACGTTAGTAATGTGAACAATTAGACTAAATACATTGCCTAAAAAAGTAATTAATGAAGAACAGTTACCTTTTACTGTTTTTCAAACTGACTAGCAAATTAATATACGTTTAGATTTAACAAATACAATTTTGCACTATAATTTTAAAATGATTTTCTTATTACCTCACTGTGGAAAATCATGATGCTCAATTAAAAAATTACATCTTTCAGGTTTTTCTGATTTTTTCCCTTTTGGGGTGGGGGCCAGACTAAAACAGGACTTCTGTTAGATCGATGCTTCTTATAAAACACATTTACTTTTATATGAGAGTGTTAAAACACTCATACATGAAAAAAACATCTACAATTTTTAAATGTGGATGTGTGGAATCTCCAGGTACAACAGAATGAATCGTCAATAACATTATGGTTTTATAAAAGGAAATGGCTGATTCCTTTCTCAAGTGTCTTGTTTTGGATTTCAAACATACCACATGGGGAAGCTGGTTACATATATTATATACCAGGGTAGTTTTGTTCTTCGTTAAGGATAGTATGTAGCAAAATCCCAATTGTATGACCGACTTTATCGACTGGATCCAGCATCACAGTAGGTTAGACAACATTGATTTTATATAGTACTGAAAAAACTAAAGAACACACAGAAGAGCCATCAGATTTTTAATTGGAAAAAAAAAAACGCATGTTGAATATCCATACAATTATAAAATGTGTAATGTGTTAGGAACAATTGCATTAGCTGATAGAAATAAAAATGATCAACCCACAGAGGGCTAAGTCCAAAGTTGCCAGTTGAAAGTTAAAACCTTATGTAACGGGCTATTCAAATTTTCAGAAATGTCTTTCCAGCAACTTAAAATGGCACTCAGTAGTTTGTGTGACCTCCATGTGCTTGTATGCATCCCTGACAGTATCAGAGCAGGTTCCTTGGGAGTTCACAGATAATGAACTTGGGTATCTCCTTCCAGATCCTGATCATATGAATCCAATAATCTGCCCATGTTTGATCGCCATCAGTCCACCACAGAGCTAACAGGTCTCCGAAGGACTTTAAGTCTCCCTTCGCTCTGCAGCAGGGGGGTATCTCTTTAGTATTTGGTCTCAGAAACATCTCCACAAGGGCTGTGTGCTGAGTGCCAAACTCTACAGGCCAGTTCACCTATGACTGTGCCCCTTCCCACCCTACATGTAATGTGATGTGATGGGGCTCCTCTACAGCAGGCATCCCCAACCTCGGTCCTCGAGGCCCGCTGTCCTGCAGGTTTTAGAGGTTACGCTGCGTTAGCACAGCTGATTATAATGATTGGAGTATACCAAAAGCCTGTTAATCAGCTTTCAATTAAAATCAGCTGTGCTGGAGCAAGGAAACCTCTAAAACATGCAGGACAGCAGCCCTCGAGGACTGAGGTTGGGGATGCCTGCTCTACAGGACTGATGGCTCTGCCTAGGGAGATGAGGTGAAACAGCTAAAACTGTTGTGTTTAGAGAATACCTTGATCCTAAACACTACAAAATACAAAGCACCTGATCACAGACTTCAGGATGAAACATTTTAGCTCTGTCCATCAATTCGAACTACATGAAGAGGGTCTCCAATTTCCAGTTTCTGAGTTTAAAGACAGAGAACAATCTGACATGGACTGTCAACACCACCAGCATTGTCATGAAAGTACAGAATAAACTACTGTACTTTTTCGAGAATACTGAGGCACAACCATCTTATGCAAAAGCTGCTGGTGTCCTTCTAGCACCACTCCAGAGAACTGTCACCACAGTCCAACAAATCATCAGATGTCCTCTCTCTTTACTAGAGGAACTCGACAACACCTGGTGCCTTAAAAAAAGAACACAAAAAAATTCAGAGACCTGTCTCATCCAGGACACTTACTTTTAGAACTTCTGCCATCTGGTAGATGAAAGAAGGCACTGAAAACCTGAACAAATGTTTTTCTGCCAGAGGAATAGCTGTACTCAATTAAGCCATGTTAGGACCTATTTTTTTAACCAATATATAAATAGTACAAAAATTTCAAATACCTTTTTTCATTTCATAAATATCTTGTTTGTGTTCATTATTTTGGTCTACAACTTGTACAATGTCAGTAAAGAACATTAAGTCTTCAATCTGTGAAGGAAATATTGGAGAGAGGTTAATATTATAGGAGGTAGGAAGGTTTGTTATATGTTTTAACTGGTATGAAAGTCTAAATTTTTTAATAGTTTATGGGTTATTGACTCTTTAAAAGAGCTATTGGCATTTCCAGATAAACCATCAGCTCATAAAACATTTTTGTGAACCCTATTTGCTTCATTAATCCGATGAATGTTTTTGCTTTGACAAAATTGTGATGCTATTTGAAGATAGGGTAGGGTAAGGGAGAGAGTTGACAACATTGTTGGTACTTCTTAAAAGATTAAAGCACAGAAAAAATCCAGAATTTCTGTTCACCGAAGCATAAATAATTCACTCCATGAAAAAAGTATATCCAACCCAGCTATAGACAATATACAATGCTCAAAAAGTAAAGGGAACACTCATATAAAACATCCTAGATCCTAATGAATAAAATATACTCATTGAATACTTTGTTCTGTAGCAAGAACTGACAACAAAATCACACATAAATCATCAGTGAAAGTTTATTTCATTAATCATTGGAGACCTGGATTTGGAGTCACACACAAAATTAAAGTGGAAAAACGCACTACAGCCTGATTCAACTATAATGTAATGTCCCCAAAAACAGGTCAAAATTAGTCTCAGTATCATGCGTTGCCTCCACATACCTGTATGGCCTCCCTATAACGTCTGAGTATACGCCTGATGAAGTGGCAGGTAGTCTCCTGAGAGATCTCTTTCCAAACCTGGGCTAAAACACCAAGTCCTGAACAGTCCATAGTGCAACGGGACAATGGTGGATGGTTCAAGACATGATGTCCCAGATTTGCTCAATCAGATTCAGGTCTGAGGAACGGGCGGGCCAGTCAATAGCTTCAATGCCTTCATCTTGCAAGAACTGCTGACACACTCCAGTGACATGAGTTCTAGCATTGCCCTGCATTAGGAGGAACCAAGGGCCTACCACACCAGAATATGGTCTCACAAGGGGTCAGAGGATATCATCTCAGTATCTAATGGCAGTCATGCTACCTCTGGCGAGCACATAGTGGGCTGTGAAGCCCTCCATGCCTTATTCAGTGTGAATTCACTGAACGTGCTGACACAACTGGAATACTTTCTTGAAATAACATAGAACAAAGCTACCCTGGTAAATGTAGGCAATCATCTGCTATTTATGTTATAACTGAAACACCCCAACATGATACATTAAAACAACAACAGGAAGAAATAATATTTTTTCAAAAATACTTTAAGTTATTGAATGCATTCAGATTTATTGATGTATAACTATTACTGTGGCACACAATTTTTTTTAATGGTACCAAAAAGATGCAATTAAGCAAAAAAAAATAAAAATAAAAAATAGCAGTTAATTGCAACAAGAGCCCATCTGTTCATTTGAGATACAGGTTTTTTAATAAGCTTTTTCTCATCAATATCATTCCCTTTACTATTAATTTCAGACAGCAAAGTGCTGGATTCATCTGCTTCTCCTTGGTCTATACTGCATGCTGGAGATCCAACCTTCTGCCTGCAAAATTCGCTGGAGTGCACAGTTCCTGTGTGATGTGATGGAGCCTAATATTTCTTCAGTCCGATTTGACTGTAGTGCTCGAGCTCTAGAGAAGGTACCTGAAGGGATAACTAACAATGTTACTGCCCTTGATTTATCGGAAAATTCCTTGAAGACAATTAAAGCTGACGCGTTTTCAGGTCTGCTGAATCTGACTTGGCTTAATCTCAACTGTGCAAACCTGAAGAGGAATGTGATCTTTAAGGCAAATCTCAAGAGCCTAACAAAACTGCATGAGTTGAGGTTGGCTGGTAATGGTTTTGATGAAATTCCAAACAACCTCCCTGAAAGTGTGGAAATCCTTGAGCTGAAAAACAACAACATCACATTTCTGAGAGACAGGAGCTTTGCTGGTTTACCAAACCTGAAACAACTCTGGTTATCTAATAACTGCTACTACTGGAATCCATGTGGAAAATATTTTAACATCTCAGAAAACTGTTTTACCCACATGTCCAAACTGCAAGATCTGGATCTGTCTTATAACAACTTAAGCCATGTTCCAAAAGGCCTACCGGAGTCTTTGACAATGCTTAATGTGAGTTGTAACAGAATACAGCACATATCAAAGGAAGACTTTTTTGGTTTAAACCAGTTGAAACTCCTTAAAATACAAGGAAACTGCCCCAGATGTGAAAACGCTCCTTTTCCATGTATACCCTGCCCTAAACGTTCACTTCAAATTGACCCTGATGCATTTGAAAATCTGTCACAACTCGAGGAACTCAACATGGGAGGAAACTCTCTGGAATATCTGAATCCATTGTGGTTTAAGAACCTAAGGAAGCTGAAACATCTGCTCCTTTCATTTAACTTTTTACTCAGTGAATTTACTGGAAAGGCTGAGTTCCTGCGATACCTCCCAAGGCTCGAAGTTATGGATTTTTCTTTCAATTATGCTTTAAAACTTTATCCTAAAACCATTAATCTTTCAAATGAGTTTTCAAAACTTCATTCATTAAGAACCTTGCATATGGAGGGGTTGGTCTTCCAGAACATTGGACCAGACACACTCAAGAGTCTTTATGGACTTAAAAATCTATCAGCCCTGAATTTGGGGACTAACTTTATTATTTGGTGTGATTCCACTGTTTTTAGGAAGTTTATTTTTTTGAAGGTGATTTATTTGGCAGAAAACAGGCTCTGTCCTACTCCACATATAAATCCTTCTTGCTCAGAAAATGGATACACTCAACAAGCCGATTTTTCGATTTCTTCATTTATAAAGCTTCCGCCTAAAGACTTTTTATTTGAGTTATCTCATGGTCTTATAAAGCAACAGTGTTTTAATTCTGGACGAGTTCTAATTCTTAGTTCAAATAATTTGTTCTTCATTTCTCAAAAGCAGTTTGAAGGTTATGGGGATATCGCCTGTCTGAATCTATCAGGGAATGGATTCTCTTCTGCACTTAATGGCACAGAGTTCTCATTACTGCCTAATTTGACCTACTTGGACTTGTCTTTTAATAAGATCGATCTGGCTTATGATTATGCCTTTCAGGAACTGAAAAAACTTGAGGTGTTAGACATCAGTTGGAATTCTCACTACTTTAAATCTTATGGGATAACGCATAATTTGAACTTTATAAAAAACCTACCTGTCCTGAGGGTACTTAATATGAGCCATAATTCAATTTCAACTTTAACAACCAAACAGATGCACAGCAGTTCTTTAGCAGAACTGCAGTTTACATATAACCAGCTTGGAACTCTTTGGAAAGAAGGAGAGGACTCCTATAAGACTCTCTTTACCAACCTAAAGAATTTGACAGTTCTAGATATATCCTGGAACAATATTAAACATATTCCTCTCGATGTTTATGAAAAGCTTCCTCGGAACCTGACAGAACTACGCATCAGTCACAACAAAATGACAGATTTTTTATGGGACAGTCTATCTTACTTCCCTCACCTTAGAATTTTAGACCTGAGCCACAATTCCTTGTCCAATATAGCTGGTGTTAAAAAAGCAACTAGCCTCTCTTTGACTTTTCTTGATCTGACTCACAATCTCATTTTTCACTTGGGAAAGTCATTCTTCAGTGGCATTAAAACCCTTGAGACTCTGAGCCTCAGCTCCAACAAACTGAATATCATCAATCAGTCCACTTTCCAACCAAAACCTGAGAATCTTAAGACTTTGTTTTTGCAGAGAAACCCATTTCAATGTACATGTGATTCTCTGGATTTCATCGTATGGATTGGAAAAGGAGAGGTAAAGATTCCAAGACTGACAACTGATGTAAGATGTGAAACACCAGAAAAGGACAGGAACCAACCACTGATATACTTTAATATTGACCAATGTGTAAATGACGATGAGGCCTTCAGAATGTACATTCTCACAACCTTCTTCCTTATTGTCTTTATGTTTGTGGCAACAGTTGCTCACATGTTCTACTGGGATGCTACCTATGTCATGCACTATATCAAGGCTAAACTGAAGGGATACAGATCATTGTACTCACAGGAAAATATTTATGATGTCTTTGTAACCTATGACACCAAAGATCCACGTGTATCTGATTGGGTAATGATGAATCTACGAGTGAAATTAGAAGAGGAGGGTGAGAAGCTTCTTCCTTTGTGCTTGGAGGAGAGGGACTGGCTCCCAGGAGTGCCTCTAGTGGATAACCTAACACAGAGCATCAGAAATAGTCGCAAAACCCTGTTTGTCCTGACAGAGGGCTATGTTAAGACTGGGGTGTTCAAACTGGCATTGTATCTGGCCCACCAGAGACTGCTTGATGAAAATATGGATGTGATTGTGTTGCTGATGCTGGAACCTGTCCTGCAGCATTCTCACTTCCTGCGCCTAAGNAAGACTGGGGTGTTCAAACTGGCAATGTATCTGGCCCACCAGAGACTGCTTGATGAAAATATGGATGTGATTGTGTTGCTGATGCTGGAACCTGTGCTGCAGCATTCTCACTTCCTGCGCCTAAGGAGGAGGCTGTGTGAGAAAAGTGTTGTGGAGTGGCCCAGAACAGCAGCTGCTGAACCTTGGTTCTGGCAGAACTTGAGAAATGTTGTAAGGGTGGATAATCAGATCATGTATGGCAAGACTTATAAAAAGTTCTTCAACAGCAGGTAGAGGGGGTTAATGGTTGTTGAATAAAACATAGGATTTTTTTTTATTTATTTCTTAGGATATTTATATTTTGAAATACACCATAGTATCTGTAATTATTTGCATCAAAACAGGCCAGGAATCTTAAATTTCAAAAATATGAAAAAAAAAAATCATTGTAAATGACTTATCTTTTACACCAGCAAGTGAAAGAGGGTGGTTATCATGCACAACGACTGTCATAATCTAAACAATAAACACATTGAAAACATTACTAATCATTAATAAAATGTATTAAATTCAGTGTATGTTAGAATGAGCTGAATTCCTTTTTCTATCATGCTAGTTATTCCATTGTTATCTAAATTATTTTAGGGTGGTCTATAACTCAGAAAATATGGGGTACTTTCATAAGTAGGAACTGCATCTTTTTTGATAAAAGGATAATTATTTGAAAAGACCGTTGCTTATTGTTTTAATATATATGTGTATGTAATGATGTTATACTGATATTTATTCAAATTCTGTCAATTCACATAATTAAACAAAACGTTGAAATAATAATAGATTGTATACATTCATGTCCATTGAAATGATTGATTTTTTCTACAATCTGTAAATGCCTTTTTTTAAATAAATCACGAATAACTAAAACTCATCATCAGTTTCCGTTTGAAGTCTTTTTTTAACTGTCAGGACTGGAAAAAAAAGAGATATTTATAACTTCATAATCAGCCTATAGTCGTTCCTCGCCTGATATACCGTGTTAGACCACACGGGGTCGCTAGTAGTAAACATTTAAAAACGCATCATTCCACCCAGAAACGCTCTGGATTAAAAACCTTTGTGCGTTTTTGTGCATGAAGAAACGTCTAGAACCACTGCTGTGTTGCGCACAACCTCACGAGACAAGCGGAGTAATTTACCGGACCCCTTTTAATCATGTAAGCTAATGAGATGCAGCTGGTGTGGTTTAATTGAAAGTGCTTAGAAGTAGTCAGAAAAGATTGTCCTTACTTGTCCATACTTATATATCAATATGGATATGGGTGATATTTGACTTTAAATGAACCTAAAATAAAAAGTATATATTGATTTAATGAAATATAGCTGGTTGATAGACTTAGAAGAAGCGTGACGTCAGACGCTTATTAACATACTGGGCAGTATTTATAGGCTCATGGCGACGTGCATTATCACTCTGCTCCTGCTTCTTTGAGACAGTCTTCCTGTGTGGTCTCTGTGCTTGCAAGCTTGGTAAGTTCTCCTTTTGCATATTGAGCAATGCATAAACCTTCAGGTTATGTTTGTAGTTTCCAGATGAACAGATAATATTCTTAACATTTAGCTTTTAGTATTTTCTTTTTAAATTTACGGTTTAGTTTCAGAAATTATATGCTGAAATAAATGGTCTTTTGATGTTTATCAATGCTAACCACCTGCTTTATTTTTAAACAAAGTTTAAAGATGACTGTTTCCCTTAAATGTTGGGTTTGACTTAATTTCTAGCAAGCCTCTAGAAAGTTACAAGTTTGTTTTCTGATTAGGTCCCCTACAATCATGTCTGACAAACCTGATGTTACTGAGGTCACAACCTTTGACAAAACCAAGCTGAAGAAGACTGAAACCCAAGAGAAGAACCCCCTGCCAACTAAAGAAAGTAAGTTCTACTCTGATTAACTTTATTGCAGGCATTTGTTTTATGTGGCTAACTCCTGATTCCATTTTTGCTCCAGCAATTGAACAGGAGAAGGCAGAGTCATCATGAAGACCGGTCTATGTACTGCACATCCCACAGCAATGGCATCAAATTCTTCTGGATATGGCTTCCCTTGGCGTGGGATTTCTTTAATCCCTGCTGTGGAATGATGGACTTGCTTGTGGCCTCCTCCTGGCCAGTTTTGAATGCTCACTAAGCAAGATATTTCTTGTAAACCTGGAATGCACAATTTTCAGAATGTCGAAAATTAAAACAAACTTGAGAAAAACATGGTGTATAGTCTTGTTTTAATGGAAACCTCGTTATTTGGACTTTGTCTGAATCTTGAGCTACATCTAACTTGGGTTTTTGAAAGGGCAATTAATGCTGCAGCTGGTGTGGGGGGGGGGGGGGTTTCTCCCCCAAAGGCATGTAAAAGATTAATGTAAATTTACTTTTGAAGTAAACAGGCTGGTGCCAACAATATTTAACACCTTTCAAATGTTTGCAAGCTGTCCTGCCAGTGGATCCAGTTTCCCAGAAAAGGGAGAATAAAAGCAATTGAAGCTGGGGTGGGAAATGAGCCACAAAATGTCTAAAGAAAATGTTAACAAGCCTTAATAGGAAATGGTGCATAAGGTCACTGGTTAAAAAAATTCTCCAAGTTGCCCAGAACTTAACACTAGCTTGGACCAAAACTGGTAAACATTCTAGGACTTCACCAAATCTCAATGTTTTGACTTATCCGATCCAGGTTTTTGAAGACTGCAGGGTTATTGAGAGGGATTGCGTCATGAATAGGCCCCAGAATTTTTTTTTTTTTTTTTCCAAACACTACCTGCTTCAGTAAGACTAAAATGTACTGCCATTCACTTAGTTTTAATGGTGCCAATGGGCTCGTGTGGGTCAGGGACATTTCTATGCCACGTTTTTAATAACTGACCAAATCAAGATGAATGACATCAAACGATGCAAAGCCACCTTATTTTTAGGTCCGTAATCAGTTTAGACCTACACTAGTGCTTTTTTTGTGATGCATTGTAAATGCAACCTAGACTCCATCTGCCACTATTTTAACAAACTCCACAGCTTATGTGTAGGAATTTAAGTTGATTTAAAAACTGCTACTGTAACTGCGTATGGATGCATACATTGCATGTGATAAATTCAATACGATGCACAACCCAAATGGGGCTTAACATGCATGGTAAAAAGTTACAAATAACAAGTGAAAGAGCTGTGATACAGCTAAATATTTTACATGCCCCAACATTTGAGATGCTACTAAAAAAATACTTATACACACAGCCTATTTTTAAGCTTCAATTTTGTACTAAAGATGTAGTTGTGTCTGACACCCTGTTTAGACATATCTTTTTGTGTAGCTTGTAAAAGGCTATGCTGATAGGGCTAAACGCAGGCTGAAGGCTGATTTTTAAATGTGGGGGGGAAGTGATGTCACAGCTTTGGGCAGCAGTTCTCCATGACTCATCTTTGAGGCTATGGCGATTTTCTGACTTTGAGCGATCAAACTTACAGGAAAGACAAGTTTTTTATTTCTGTTTCTATGGTAGCAGACAGACTTCCTGTCACACAATGACAGACTATTGTTCTGACCTCAAATTTATTTTACCTACACAATTCGTGTTGATTTCTAATTTTTACCTAGATATTTTAGCTATATCCGTATTCCATATTTATTGTTTTAATCAGTTTGTTTTGGGATCATGTCAGTGATGTTTAAGTAATCATGCAGATTAACCGTTTATCAGATCCGTCTGGGGATCAACAGATTATGGAACTTTGACGTTGACTGATTGGACTGTATGTAAATTGGATCTAAGACTCACCGTATATCAAATGTGTACCATAACTAATTGTTTAGATTTCAATTGAAATAATTAGATTCATATTCTTATCATTTAAACAAAACTGTATTGTATTCTCTCGGACTCAATTTTTACAGTTAGTTTAAATCCAATATTTTGATGGTTACATGAAGAAAAAAGTTCAAATTCCACCATTTTGATTTCCAATAAACTATATCTCTTGAGCAACCTCTAGATCAAATTAAATATCTCATATTTTATTTGAAGTGGGACATTTTTACTTAGATTTGAGTTGTAATTATAAATATGCCTACCAGACCTAAAGGAAGAAATACTAGTTCAAATAAAAGTACACCAAAGGGAACATAGCTAATCTTGGTCCAACTTTTTCCAAACTAACCCAGAGTATGTCATAGAGTAAACTTTTACCTCTATATGCAGCCACAGCAATACGTAAATGATCAAATAAAGAAATTTTTTTTTTATCTTGAGCTGTTAAAGGCCAGGCCACAAAAGAAAGTACTCCCTTGGGTTTGTTTATTTTTAATACTTGGCATTTTTTATGCCTATTTGTGGTGATAGAAGAAAAAAAAAATTCCACCATTGCATGAAAGGACAACATAAAAGCTATAGCTAGGTGAATAAACCAGTAGCACAAAGAATGATGACATAGCACCCTCACAGTGTCCTTTATACTGTTTCTCTGGTCTGAAATATTAAAAAACAACTACAAATCTGGAAGTATAAGTCTACTTGAAACCTTGTAAGCAACAAAATGCAAAGGCAGAGCAGCTTGATGTGGTTCTTCCTCTATTATGGCTTATAAGTAAGAGCATTGAAGTGGTATATAGACTTAATCAAGACTGTGTCTAAACTTTCGCTAAAGGTAATGGGCCTATAGTTTAAAATACATAGGCACTTTCCCAAACAATTACAGATGCTTGGTTCCAGGTACTTAGAGATTCACTTCCACACAGAAAGCCCATATCTTATCTTCAGGTAACACAGAACACATGTCAGATTAAATAATACTACTTATATTTCAGCGATAGTATCTAGGTGTTACTTTATTGTATCTCTTATAATACATGCATTTGTTGTCCTGTTCTTTTTGAATCTCTTTGCAGGTGATGAAGCAGATTGGAAATGTTTTATCGTTATCTCCCTTTTATCTCCTTTTTCTTTCATCTTTTATCCTTTTTTTTCTCTGTTTTTCCTTTCCTGTTCTACATACATTGCAGCATCCATATAATCTGTAAAACTCCCTGCATAATTATAATAAAGCAATTTATATGCATAAAACAAGCGGAACACTAAGGCGATAGCCGTACTGCTCCACTTGTGAACGTAAAATCTGTTGGGCTCTTTTTGGCTTCAAGACAATTATTCTTATTGCCACATTGCCAGACAGGACGCTGTAAAAAATATAAATAAATAAAAGATACACATGACTAATTCGAGCAAAATACTATCACAAATGAAGGTATAATCGCAGAGCAAAACTCTTTTTATATACAAGATTGATATCACTGATATACAAAACTAAAGTAAATCACTAATGTTGTTTTACAACTTGATGGTATAAGACCAATTCAGAACTGTACATCATTATTTCAGAGCCACATGTAGATATTTGTGCACAACTGCATACCTCTATATGTCTGTATAATTAGGTAGATAGATGTTTTCTTCCATTTTTTTAAGGTTTACATTTTTACATTTTCTTCTCTGTTGTTTTGTTCAATTGCTTTTCAACTAACGGTCTTGGGTCAAATGTCTTGAGTTTTCCTTCATAAGAATTTATTAAATTACTCTGAAAAGAAGTGGTGTAACTGAGCCACACCACTTCTTGCTCATTCCCTTTTTCAAATCTGTCCACACATTTTTTTATCAGCCTAAGGTCAGGCCTTTATGACAGCTGCTGTTAAATATTGTCTGTTGTTGTAAACCACTTCATGTAAGTATGTTTTATTATCCATTTGAATTACACATGTACACCCAAACATTAGACAATTTAAGCCATGTGTTTAGTGTAGTCAATATTCCCCTTAAGCACCTCATCATAGTGCAGCCACCCCCATACTTCACAGTCAAGTGGTTCCCATTTTGTCTCCAAATTTAAGGATGGCCATCATGCCCAGACACTCTAATTTTAGCCTCAAAGATAAAGGTCTTTACTTCCGATTACATTTGCAAACTGTTTTTTCCTTTTTTTTTTCTGTGTGCTTTGAGCAAAGAATGTCTTTTCTCAGTAGGATGTTGGCACCATTGAAGGAGAAGGAAGGGACACTGGTGCAGAATACAGTCAGTTTTGGGAATATTTAAAAAAAAATTTAATCTAATTTATGTCATGCAGAGAGGAACATAAGGTCATGTGTATTTTTGGACAGTGTTTTTAACATCAGGTTTTAACTGTACAGGAACATGAAAAAATATCCACATTTATCAAAATGGTAAGGACTCTTTTTCTAAAACGGATGTTCATCAGCTTTCACTATATAAAGTTCAGTGAAGGAAGTAGGGAAGGAAATTGAACCCAGAGTGGTTCCAATGACAGTTCCTCTATCATGGAGAAGTTGTGAGGTTCCTCACAAGCACCAAGAAAATTGTTTTGGTCTAATGAAGAACTTTAGCCACACGCTATGTTTGCAACTTGTTTTGTCCTTTTTTAGAAGGCTGTTGTCCCAAACTTGATTAGCATCATCCATGATCATTTATGTTGCATAATGACTTCTGGAATTGGCACATTTCCTTTTCTTTTTTTCCCAGAGGTTGTATCAAATTTGAAAGATTTTTCTGTGCATAGTGGCTGTTGAAACAGCCTCAGTCCACTCTGAAAAAGCTCCCAAAAAGTCCTCTGATGGATTTACAGTAGCTTGAATGAACAGAGAACTATGCAGGGATTCACCAACAACAACTCTATTCAAAGAAGTAGGGAGTGTAGAGAAAAACCATGCTGGACCCCCAAATGTTTGAAAAAGTTTAGCTCATGAGCATTTACAAAAATATTAGGAAGTGCAGTGGCAAGAGCGGATCATACTGAAAGCTGTGAGCCAAGATGAAGTTTTGTAATTGAAAGTTTTCTTATACTTTGTATGTTTACTTCAAACCTATAAACAGCTGTAATAGCTATTGCAAGTAATAGTTTAAATGACTCTAAAAGTTAAGGAATATACTTCTAGTATTTAACAATCATAAACCATGCCTGAATGGTGAAAGAAAGATAAGGGACATTTTCAGGTTCTCTAATTACATTTAAGCAGGTGCATTGTATTTAATTACAATCTAAATGAACTGATCACACACAAAATCAGTTATTCAGAAGCAAATATATTTAGGTCTGACTTTATGTAAATCATTTTATTGTTCCACAATGGGAAAATTCTCTCTCTGCATTTGACACATCCCCTTTGGGGAGCAGCAGGCTGCCATTGTGGGGCGCCTGGGGAGCAGTTAAGGGTTCAGGGTTTTGGTCATGCCACACCTCCAGTTGTCAATAGCTCACAAAGGACACAAATAATTGCATTAAAGGCCTGTTCAGATAGAAAATGTTTAATTTAAATATGTCAGATGGAAGATTCTAATCCTATTCGGTCAATATATATATATATATATACCTGCATATTAGAAAAAAATAAATAAAAGAGGAGAAACATTTTCAAATCTGGTGCGTAGATCTGTGACAGCATCTAACGTTTTTTTAAATTCTGACATCCTTATATGTGCAAGATACTCAACTAGAAGTGAACATTAGCATGCAGGAAACAGGACACATTGAGGGTTTTAAGCTTGCATGAAAATAACGATCATACTGGGGAGTGCAATCGAGTTGAAACAGGAAGTGAGAGGAGGGAGTGGGAAGTGGGATATTATTGGTTTGCATCTTTGCTTGGTTGAAAGGCGGAGGATAATTAAAGAACAAGCAAGCATGAGAGAAAAAGAGGCTTTCACAGTAAACCATTTGTCTCAACATCATGTGGCATATACATAATAAAGAAACAGATTGATTTTATTTTCTTGTTTTTTTTTGTTTGTTTTTTTTAATGTGTCTATATGTTTGATAGGAAGCTTGCTCGCTAAAGTCTTAAACTTTTTTAATACAAAAATATCCTTTCTGGACAAAGTAGTAGTATGGTAAAGAATTCACAAACATCTAAACTGACAACAGGATTTTACACCGTTAAAATCAGTAAAAAATATTTCTTGCTTCAACTCTTGTCACATACCACAGTGAGCATCAGCAGTGTCGCTGCATGTTAAAGCAACTCGATTGTGAATTTGTGGAAGCTCAGACACTTCATGGGTAAGTAACAGGATGTGGTTAAAGAGCTGCAGAGTCACACTGTTCATGCAAAGCGCCTCAGTTTAATTATGTGCTCAGCTGGGCCCTGAAATTGGCAAATGTTTTAAAACAAAAGTTGGTTTAAGAGCAATATTCATTATTTCAATTCTACTTCTTAAATTGAAAAGGTGGGAAGATAAAAATCACCACATCCCAAAGCATGTCTTTATGCAATATTTTCATTTGATCAAAATTTGTTAACGCCTTTGGTTCTCTGCTGTTTTAAGTTAGAAGGGAACAAAACCCTCATTCAATCACTAAAAAAAACAGTCAGCATCTATTTCAAAATTTTTCATCTGAGATTGCATTGTAAAGCAAAATAATTTTTAATTAATTATAAATTAATCTTAGAAAACTAGCTAAATCTGTTGCCTTTTATATATATATATATATATA
>NW_015150966.1:546786-571287 GCF_000732505.1 Cyprinodon variegatus | reverse complement strand
ATATATATATATATATATATATATATATATATATATATTGGTACAGAAAAACTGAATGCTGGTAAATCACCTGACAACAACATGTAAAGTTGCCGAATGATGCAGATGATGAAATGAATGATGAAAGCAGATAGAGGAATTTGATAAGCTAACAGTGCTTCTAAAGTCCTGATCATAAAGCACAAGTCTCCACTTGGTGTAGGGAGTATTTTCTAAGTCCAGGGTTTAATGCATGCTGTCTTCAGAAATGCTATATTGCAGCTATCTAAAATTGTACATACTAGCGTTCTAGTCTTAATAAATTCCTTCTGCTTGTGCTGCAGCTGACCGATACATCCTTCTAATTAGTTAACATTAGAAGGATGATTGATGTTAACTAATTAGAAGGATCTAGCCTTCTAATTAGTTAACATTTAATGCCATGTGCTTCTGTATGGATAATCCTGGAAAATGTGTATTTCAAGGTATAAGGCATAAAGTAGGTTAAGTACGCCATGAAGACTAGTAAGGGTGCAATTTCTGAACTGCAACTTCCAACAGCTATTTATTGGCTGTGTCCCTCTTCCCTTTGGAGGCTTTTTCAACTGGTTGCACCCCTGTTATACAAAAGCCACACCCCCTACTGCCATAAATACCTAGAAGTATATGACAAAGATCCCTTTGTTTTACCCAGCTGTAGAGCACATTCTTATCCTAACTGGGAATTCAAACTTTCATCTGCTAAGACACCATGGGTCTGTAATAACAGTGCAAACATTAAAAACACCTGTGCAAGGTAAAAGCATGTCTTTTCCTGTTAGGCATGCGCTGAGATTCTCAGGGGACATCTGTTTAATTACACCCAACAAAATACTTTCTGTCTCCTCACCATTAGACCACAGCAGGTATGAGCCACCTTCCAAAAGTGTTAATGTGCCACGGATGGTTCTGGTTGCACCCTGTCTTTTGCCCATAGATTGCTAGAGGTAGGCACAGGTGACAGCATGACCCTGACAGTTGAAGTATAAGGTTGAACTTTGACACATTCTAATACATTTTCTTTTAAAATGTAGTTCTGGTTGTTATATTTAAGGGACTTTCAGAAAGGATGTGGTATGTGCTGCGCATGCTACTTTCCATATACTGACCATCTGCACTGTCAAAGTTCAACATATTTTAGCTTTCAGAGATAGGGGATGTGGGGCCATCAAGTCATCTCGATGTCGTGTATTTATTCTGTCCAGCTGAACCAGGTGAGTCCAATCTGCACAGTGAATTGGTTTGTGCAGATTGGACTCACCTGGTTCAGTGGCTGGACAGAACAAATACATGACATGACATGACACTTGATGGTTCTACATCCCCCATTTCTGTTAACTTTGACCGTGGCGTGCACAGGATTTCTATTTCGCTGCACCTGCACTTTGTTTTGCTTTGAAGCAGCACTCTTCTGCCCTTGCATTGCAAATGGCAGAGAAAATAATTGATTTCAGATCACAGCAGTGTGCTACTGCGTCCTGTCTGAAAGCCCCTTAGGGTCCATTTCCTGTTAAAGGTGAACTTTGATTAGAGTATCAAGTCCTTTATTTAGTTTCTAACTTTCTAACTTCACTTTCTCTGACTTGCTTCCCTGTATCCGATGAAGAAAATAATTCTCACCTAATAATACTGTCACCATTATGTTTTTCGGTGGAGATATTGAGTTCAGGCTAATGTAATTTGTGGATGCAAAAGAGTTCGATGTGTTCTAATTTTACCAGAGTATCTTCCAAATTTGAACTGCTCACTACATGATCTGTGTCCAGTTGTAAATAGGAGTTCCAATCATTTCTTTCAAACATAACTGTATTTTATTTTAAACACCCTTCAATAAAGGCCAAATTACAATTAAATTAAATTATGGAGCACTAAACAAATATTTTCTTTAACATTTCTGTGCTATAGTTATTCTATGAGTGAATGGATTTTATTTAGAGGCATAAGAAACATAAACCCACATTGAATATAAATGCACAGACCTTTTTACTTCCAGTTAAACAAGATCCACTACATTAAGGCAGAGATGGGAAGTAACAAAGTACAAATACTTCGTCACTGTACTCAAGTAGATTTTTCTGATATTTTTACTTTACTACTTATTTTTATGGCGACTTTTTACTTCTACTCCTTACATTTTTACACAAATATCTGTACTTTCTACTCCTTACATTTTAAAAAATTGGCTCGTTACTTTAGTTTTGAATCATTTCAATGGGGTTACCGTTATTATTTTTTCACGTCATCAGTACCAAATTCAATCTAATTGGATGGGAGTCTACGTTGCATTTGACGCACCACTACAAGATGAATCGACAGATTCGGCGGTATTCATTCACGGCAAATCATTGCAGCTTGGTGGCGGTGGCGTTAGCATAGTAGCATGGACGACGAGATGATTGAAAATGAACACAACGGAGATCTAGTCCTATTGGCAGACATCCATTTAAAATGTAGGCAACGGCATGAAAACAGTGGTTTCTACTTTTACTTTTATACTTTAAGTAAATTTACAAGCCTGTACTTTGTTACTTTTACTTGAGTAAAGAAGTTTAATCAGTACTTCCACTTTTACCAGAGTATTTTTTAACACAAGTATCTGTACTTTTACTCAAGTACGGAAAGTGAGTACTTTTGCCATCTCTGCATTAAGGCTATCATACAAATTCAAATTTTGACACATTAAAGCAATTTCTTGTAGCACGACAAAATGTGAAAGGGTTTAACTACATTTCACAAGGCACTGTGATATTGTAGATGCTAAATTAAAATAATTTAAGTGTTAAAGCTAACTACATTTCACAAGGCACTGTGATATTGTAGATGCTAAATTAAAATAATTTAAGTGTTAAAGCTTTTTTTCTTTTTAGTTTCCTTCCTGCAGATTTGAAAATATATACTTGAAAATCGAGCTTATGCGAAATTAAACTGCTTGTTAAAAGGCTAACATGATTATAGATCCCACAAGATAATCTTTTACACAAAAACATTAATTACTATCTCTACTGGGATTTAAATTCACAATACTCTTTGTCTGAGAAGACAACCTGATTATCATACTATGATGTGTCTTACAAGGTAATATCAATGAGGTGCACATTGATTTTCTTTAGATGGCTGGCATTTCCCCATCCAGGAACATGGCCTTCTTAGTATAACTGCTTCTACATAAGGAAGTATCCAACTGGGCTTAGAGGTTAAACTTCATAAGCTAAGTGGGAGGAATTTCTATCAAAAACCTAAATACACTAAGGTCTGCCTGTGTAGTTAGCTAATTCTTTAACAAATTATATGATTAGTGATTAGGAGCAGGTATGGTGCAGTGCACAGCTAAGCCCCACCTCCATGAGAAAACTGCAGCCAGTAACCAAAAACAGACAAACTTCCCTGCACTTTAAATCTTTAAATTGTATGGAACTTTTAAAAATTTATGAAAAGATGATCAAACAAGTTGACTGATATACTGTAAATGCCTCTTGCCCCTGTGTGGCGTGTTGCATTATAACAAATCTGTGTTGTGTTTAATTTCCATTTTTATGCTTAGTCCTTTTTTTTATTTTTATTTACTGGCCTTATTGCTTTTCGAAATTCTGAGAACTTTAGACATCCGTTTGATGCAGATAGTCAAAATGAGACTGCACAGTCAGGGAAGAGAGTGACATATTTAGCCACTTCTATAAAATGCAAGTGGAAGTAAGATCTTTGAGCCAAGGTGGAACTACCAAATGTACAGCACTTTTAGTAGAACACTTTATTGTGCAACGGGTTCAATGCACCAAACTATCAGCAGATCTAACAGGAAGTATTAAAATGGTCTAAAAAAAACACGTGTTTAAATGAATCTTATACATTGAGATTAGTCATATCTTGACACCAGCACTCAGTGAGCAGTACCCCAAACAGGGAAGCATCTTATCTCTCATGAGCTGCGGCCCATTTAAAAAGCAGTGAGTACTGCTCGCTGTGTAAACGATGCCAATTGCATCGCCCCATGAAAGCAGGATGTGGTTGGGTAAGCACATTACTTTCAAAATAACTCTACAAGTCTTCTGTCTCTCCTTTTATAGTAAAGGCATGACCTATTGCATCATGTGACAGAATCAACAACCAAGTAAAAGTAAATGTTGCATTTTTTATTCTTGGAACAATGATTACAAAAATTCAGCAAAACCACTCAATTTTAATTGTCTTTGTTGTGTCCTCAAACAGCAAAATAAAATGCAATGCTCAGTCAAAGATTTTATCCCTGACAAGTAAAAACAGTACATTCACCTTCTGTTGTTTAAATGGAAAAGTTCAGAATTTTGACTGCAACAAAAACTGCAAGAAACATCCCAAACCATAATACAAAGAGGACCAAGGAGTTTTCATACTTCCTGTACCAGCAGCTCATTACTTTTTGTCAACAGTTTTCCACTGTACTCATAAGTCACTGCATACTCAGATCAAACTTGGGCTACATGCAAAGGGAGACCTCTTGTGACAGAAAAGAGGAAACATAAAATGAAATACCATAAAGACAATGAATGAGAGCAGATTAAAGATTATTACTTTTTATTATAAATAGAACAAAAACTACATAGATCTGTTTTTGTTGACCATGTGAAATTTTCTTTAAATAAAATTATGCCTTACAATATTTTGTGATGTCATTTTATATTTATCCTTGTCAAAGTGAAGATTAAGTAAAACACAAGTAGGGCACATATTAAATTAATTCAATTCAATTCAGTTTATTTATATAGCGCCAATTCACAACACAAGTCATCTCAAGGCACTTTACAGTTCACCAGATCATACAGTCAGTTTGATTCAAAGTTTTCTATTTAAGGAAAACCAGTTGATTGCATTGACTCATTGACTCAAATGCAATCCCTTTTTAGGTTACCGGTAATTTATTTTTTAAATTAACCTTCATATCAATGTAAAGACTACTTTGTTTTGTAAATGTAGAGAGGTTAATACAGGCTTTTCAACAAGAATTGTGTGCTATATTTTTAATGTTAAATGATATACAATGTATCATTAAATTCTGTCTCATATGGCACGAAAAGGAGGAAAATGGTATTCTATAAGATTCCTTTAAACCTAATCTATTCAAAATTTGAATTTTAAAGGAGAAGTCCAGTCATATTCAGGAATCAAGCTTCTGAAAGTACTTTAAATATTAAATTATTACATATTGTTCAATAAATGATAAGTGTTTTTAATTAAGAGTATTTTTTTATTTGCATGTGCTTTACTGGAGGCACCCATTTTTGTCAAAGAACACTACTAGCATTTACTGGTTTGTGACGTCACAGTGCAGTATTGGCTGTTGAGCAAGTCCAAATTCTGTATCTGGTGTTTGTCACAACACACTATCATCCAAGTCATCTTAAAAACATTCTTCTTTTAACTGTTGGCTACATATTACGGTTTTTCTCTGGTCAGAAGTTCAATTGCAAATCCTCCCTCTTTAAGTTGGTAATCCAACAACGAACCTGTGGTGGAGCATGAATCGGAAAGGAGAAACAACACATTTTTATTTTACTTTTACCCGATGTATTACAAGATCCAACTGCCATGCACATGGACACTGTCAGTTTAACTATAGCTCTTGCGAATTTCAATAGTGAGGTCCTCTCGAAATCTTAAATAATTGTTGCTGATTGCAGGCGTGTCTAGTTACGGAAGAGGATTGGAACCACTGAAAAAACAAATAATTACCTGATTTTTTTATTTTATTTCAGTATAATATGAGAAAAAGTCAGAATTCTTACTTTAATTGCAGACTTCTGACTTTTTTTCTCCCAATTCTGACTTTAATCTCAGAATTCTGACTTTTTTCTCAAAAGTCTGACTTTAATCTCTGAATTCTGACTGAATTCTGACAGCTAACAAATATGTTAGCCACAAGCCGTAGCCATAGCTCTCTTGTTTTAATCACCTTTTGCTCTTCCATTAATGAAGTAGCATCACCGGGTACCCCTCGGGCAAGTAAAAAGTCGCCTAAACCCGTCATTTTCCACCAATGTGTTACTGGCCCTCTCAAACAACTCACAGCTGAGTGCTCCCACATCTCTTCCTTCATGGTGCCAGTTTACATTAGGATCTGAAATTCTGAGATTAAATTCAGAATTCTGAGAAAAAAGTTAGAATTCTGAGAAAAAAGTCAAAATTCTGACTTTTTTCCCATATAAAACTGAAACAATATTTAAAAAATCAGTTAACTTTTTTTTTATTTCTTCAGTGGCCCTAATCCTCTTCTGTATCTACTAGTAGCCATTGTTTTTGCCTGACTTTCCCATTGAGAACAGCCTTCAGCTTACCACATCCGCAAGATGTCAGGAGTGAGTTGTTACTATATTTGGGCAAAAATGGCCGAACCTGGAAAATGGCCGAAAATTATTGTTTGTATTTTTTTACTGAATAACACTAAATTCATCAAATCACCACAAACTAATTAGTTTTAGGTATAGATAGGGATCCATTGATTATTTCTTGCTGACTGGACTGACTGGATTGAAAACTGTGCAATATGCTTGGAACTATCTTTTGTTGCAAACATATATGTATATTTGAAACATATAGTGGAAGATTAGGAAAAAAATGCTTTATTTTGAAAACATGTCCTCCCTTTAATCCCCCTAAATGTACTTCCAGATTTGGCTCTACGCAGTGCCATAATAACTTTCCTCTTTATAAAGTCTTTATAAATTTCCTCTGTTCTTTTTTTCCAGACTAATTTGTAGATGGGGCATCAAAACAATTAGCTCATCAGACAACAATGCAGTTTATAAAAGTAAAAAAGGTAAAAGCCTACAGCATTATTTTAACAGAATTTTGAGCTAGATGTTTACTACACTACTGCAGAATCCTAATTTTGGATTTGACTCTCTTTTATGCTTTAGATCAGTGCTCCAATGTGTTATTTATAAACTTCTGTGTTCTTTTTCTGAAATACTTTGTTATTTTTAAATCAGGTTTTAAAAAAACTTCCCATCCAAATAGTTGCAGTTTGGTCTTGTCAGTATGCAAAACGTTTCCCCAAAATCTAAGCATTATTAAAATGTTTTTTTATTGTTTTTTTTTTTTATGTATTCTTTTGATAAAAGAGGGAAGTGGCTCTCTCCCGTCACCAATAGAGCTTCTTCTGAATGATGGTGTGAAAAGTTTTGAAAAACTACTACACCTACTTAGTTTTTTTTTTAAACCTTTCAAAAAGACACTAGGCATCTATTAACTTAAAGTAATTATAACCCACAGTAGCAAAAATGTGCAGTTTTGTATGTACGGGGAATTCCTTTTAGAATCCTCAAATAAAAGACATTATGGAGATGCTCCAGAAGCATAGCAGTTTAAACAAAAATTGTGATGTAAATGTAAATTGTGAGCTGCATTCTTCAGACAGGAACTAAAAGAAACAGCAACAACATCAAAAACAGTTAATCCTGCAGGTCTCAGGGAATCACGAGCCGCTCATTTCTTGAGTGAACAAACAAGTAGGACCAGATGTTGCTGTTTAGAAGGGTGCAAACTCATTAAACACTTTTATGGCTCAACTTTGAATAAACATGTGAGACGACAAAGCTTTATGTGTTACCTCTGAGCAAGACATCAGAGAGTGCTGCAGGGGCTAACAGCACGCCTCTGCATGTTCCTCTGTTTTCTACAAATAGAGGATGCAACTTTCTATGTGCAATTTAAAAAACACAGTGAAGATAAAATATTGGGCAATGCATGTATATAATATTAGCTCTCACTGACTATATGTAGGTTTATATGTGCAAAACTAGATTATTTTTTCTTCCTGTTCCTGCAAGAGCTTCATGCAGACTGGTAATAGATTGGAGTGGTGAAAACCCAAACAAAATCCCCACCCCCACAACTACCTCTGAAAGTCGCCCCCTATCTGTCTCAGAGCAGTATCATTTCACAGAGTCAACCCACCTCCAGAACTTGAGAGGGGATGAAGGGGAAGCAAATTATGGGATACTAAGAGTAGCTGGGGCACAGAAAAAGGACTAAATTACCTTTTTTTTTAAACTCTAGAAAAAGAAGACACGTTTTTGCTCTTAAAATACATGAAATCCAGCGTGCCTTTAGTGGAATCCTCAAATGAGACGTGTTCCTGTTTGAGGAAATTAATAAGAGTGTATCTGAGGCAGGAATAGTTAGAGCTCCCAGGCTGAAGTCAGTCCCTTGGAGGAAACAAAGCAACACGGCTGCTAAGATTTTGAGACATGGAGCCATTTACTTTGATTGGAGCATTTTTCATCCTGCAGAGCATCTCCTTAAGCAGCACAGAAGCTTATAGGTAAGTCAGACTAACAAAACAAAGGGTGTTTGCTGTGTTTCATCTCTAAGATTTCTCACTGATCTAAGCTTTATATGTCCACTTGAAAATAAGTTTCATTAAAAAAAACTGCTTTTACATCTATTATGTATTGAGAATTGTAAAAATGATATTTCTGAAGATTACATTTTTCAAGAGCAGTTTAAAAAGCTGTCCAAGCAAAGAGATGATGAGTGTGTGTCTTCTAAATGTGGAACAGCAACTGTTAATAACCGAAGGGCACCTGTTCCACCGAGGAGCCCCTTCTCCCTGGGCTATTCCTGTTGATTTCTTGTCCAGTCTCAGATTCCTCCTGTCCCACAGGAAGTCTAAGCAGCTTTTTTTCCCCGCACATCTAAAAATCTAAGATATTAACATTTGGTTTTAGGCTTCAAAGTTAAGATCATGAAGATGGAAGGTTCTTCCATTAGATTTAGCTTTCTTTCCTTTTGCTCTATAATTTAATTTGTTGCATATTCAAATTTACATTTATTTAAACTATAATACTTTTCTGCAACATAATGTTTTCTTAAGGTGAGTTATTTTAAGAGTAGTGCTGGCCCCTTCCCAGCAACTGAGAATAGTTTAAGATTAGAAAAGCATTTGACTGTGAAACTCACACAAAGATAAAAGTAAAAAATTAAATTGTGTGGGTTTTAATATTCATTGTGGGAAGTGTCTAATTTGTGCTTTTCTCCATCCAATCAGCTGACTGTTTAGCAACAGGAAGCCTGACTTTTGTCTTTGAATGAGCTAAAGTGTAGACACTTTGTATTAGTGGTTTATTTTTGTGCATTAATGAAGAACAGATGCTGCAGAACCTGCTCTGATGAGGTTCACATCTAAAAAAGGAGAGTTTTCATAAAACTTTCCTCCCTATTTTATAGTGGCTCTTTAAGTAATGATGTTTGATTTTGATAGTTTTAATTTATAAACAAAGCAGGCCATCTATAGTATTAAATTCAAATTATTCATTTAACTGCTTTTTCCACAAAGGCACCATCGACAAGTCCCTAATGGAAGCCAGCCAGGCGTTTGTCGCTATGGAAGTAGACTGGAGTGCTGCTATGGCTGGAAGAAAAACAATAAAGGGCAGTGTGAGGGTAGGAATTCTACATGTCTCAATGGAGAAAAATATTTTACAGATATTTTAGAAATGCATTAATTTTCCTTATTGTTTTGTTGTTGTTGTTTTTTTTTTTTACATCAAGCTGTAATCAAAAACTGTCAATTTTACCGGGATTATATGTGATAGATCCTGACAGGAAGTAATGCATAACTGCAAACTCAGAGCAAAATGTTTCCTAGTTTTTATTATATTTGTTTTCAAGTCTAGTGTAGTCTATTGTTTTGCAACCTTTCACCTTTCGCTTCCAGGAGTGCCTTATATTTATGACATGTGACCCCTACTAAAAAAAACATCACCATAGTGCTATAATAACCATGTTTTACCAAAAAGATACTCTCTTACATTCCTTGTGGCAAGCTACAAACAGTTTCATGTTTATTTCTTTCAATCAGAGCAAATTTATCTTTGTCTCTCCTTAAAAAAGACCATATTTGCAGAACTGGTGGGTTTCCTTTTTTTTCCCAAATGATCAGAGGATCTTTGCAGCTTCTGCAGAGTTATACTTGCTTTTATGAACAGCTGTTTGGTATAATTCTCCATGGCAATTCATTTTAGGTTGATGACAATGTCATGGTAAGTTTGGGCTTCAGACATATCTACATTAACTTCATAATGCGTACACTTCCACTGTTACCTAACTTCTGAGAATAATTTGTTACAACGAATCTTAGTAATGTCAGAGTAAAGGGGCATGAATGCAGATGCAAGATACACTCTGTATTCATGAATAGTTTAATGGTTGGTCTATCACTCAAAAAACATTGAAGTTTATTTTTGTAACAGGAAAAAATAATGAATGAATGAAGGGATTTAAATACTTTAACAAGATATTGTAAAAATACTGCCTCTGATTCTCCCCAACGCTGTTCTTTCTATCAACATTCCTCGAACCCCAAAATCTGAAAGGAAATGCCTTTATAATAGAAGTGTGTGGTTTTGTGTGCAGTCCACCACTAATATGTCTGGTGTATTGTGGTATTTTTCTCCATTTCAAATGCTCTACCAGCTCAGTGCGAGCACGGCTGCAAGCATGGAGAGTGTGTTGGCCCAAACAAATGCAAGTGTTTTCCTGGATACACCGGGAAAATGTGTAATCAAGGTGGGTATTCCACATCGACGAAGAAGGACATGAGGGGGGATTAGAATCATTTAACTTCTAGTTGTTCATTTGTTTTCACTCTGTTTCAGCAAAGTTGGTTAATTTTATCATTTTGGGACTTTCTTAGATTTGAATGAGTGTGGCCTAAAACCCCGTCCCTGTGAGCATCGTTGCATGAACACTCACGGTAGTTACAAGTGCTACTGTCTGAACGGATACATGCTAATGTCCGATGGATCATGTGCCAGTGAGTTCAACTATTGTTACTTTAACTCTAAAGTAGAAGTCAGAATGTAAACCTGAGTTTCTTAATCATATTTATGCACATAGATTCCAGGACGTGCTCTCTTGCCCATTGTCAGTATGGATGTGAGGAAGTAGAGGGGGAGATCCGTTGCCTCTGTCCATCTGCAGGCCTTCAACTGGGCCAAGATGAGAGAACTTGTGTAGGTGAGCAGCCATGCTAAGGATAACGCACTGTCTTTTTGAACTAAAAAGGAATATTAAAAAAGAATGACTTTACCTTCTGATCTCTCATAGCTAAATTCTTCTTTTCATGGATGAAGTGAATTTTAATGTCAGGCTTATAAATCAAACACAGTTCAGTTTTATCTGCTCTATAAAATATGTTTGAGTTGTGACTAAGCCAGACCACTCACAGACCACAGAGTTTTAAACAGAACTATTCCTTCACCAATTTTCATGATTTCCTCTGATCGAACACTTTCAACAGTAACTGACAACAAAAGCAGGCTTTTACTTTGAAAGTATGCCAAAAGCCAATGGAGCCCAGATGTGCTGAATAGAACATACTGACCCTGTATTCTACACTGAATTTTAGCTTTGGTTGCATGAAGACTTTCTCACTAGCATCAACAAACCCAAATTTTTGGTTGTTAACCACAGATTGAGGCATTTAAAATAATGGACTCAAGCACAACTAAATAAAGATTAAAAGTAGGTGAATTATTTACATATAGGTGAGGAGATTAAAAACATACAGTAGAACAAACAGAAGTGGAAATGTACCATGCAGAATCCCAGAAAGTACCTAGCTGGCCAAAAGAGTAACATATAATGGCTTAAAAAAAACAGCAAATTGGGATTCAGAAAGTCCGACAGACATAGGGGTGGCTTTAGTTCTTCCCAGTATTAAAAATTCATAACTATAGAAATATTTAGGAAATGTCATTTATGACTACTAGTGTTGTGCCAGTTCACCCTTAATAAAAGATAGTCCATTAGTTTTTAATCCAGTTAATACGCTCACAGACTTTCCTGACTGGATGCCACCCTGGGCAGTAACAACTTCTATCAAACATTGGTCATAACTGAAAACACTATTGTAGATTGTTGCTTTGCAGATACTTAGGATTTTTGAACACGAACAAACACTTCCCCAAAAGTCTTCGACTCTGTCAGTTAACATACTGTAATATTTTCACAAAATCTTGAGGATTAGCAAGATGTGTGTGTTTTATTTTAGTATGAATATAAATAGGCATTTTTGTTCTTGTTGATCAGCAATAGTTTACCTTGATATGTGCCTCAGTTGCTTCTCTTTCTCCAAGTCCTTTCTAATATTTCAATCATTAACATGACCTTAAATATGACAGATGAGGCCTGCAGTGCTTTGGGATACTGTTCAGGTTTTCATGTTCCCCTAGATGATTTGTCACTTTCTGGATTTTTTTCCGTTCAAAAACCTTTTAATCAGGTTTGTAGTGGATGAATGTTGAAATTTAGCCAACTTCATGTTGTCAGACAGGTTCTATGTTAAGCAGTGGCTTCATTTTACCAGGCGGTTAGTGTGAGGATTCGAGTTTTTGATAAACTTTTTCCCTTAGTGAATAAAATCCGCAATTAAAAACAGCATTTTGTACTTACACAGTTTTTATTTGACTTATTTAAATGTAATGATTGTGAAAATATTTTTTACAAGTTAGCTACAAATGAGGAATTAACAAAAATAATCCGTTATTAATTTTAGTATTCAGTTCTTAACTTTCAAAAAAAAAAAAGATGTTAATAAATATTTCCCTATATGAAAAATATAATGTCATATTTAACTTCTCTTCAGATATTGATGAATGCATAACTGGGAAGACTGTCTGCCCATACAATAGACAATGTGTGAACACCTTTGGCAGCTACTACTGCAAGTGCCAGGATGGCTTTGATCTAAAATATGTCAACGGCAAATATGACTGTGTAGGTGAGTCTACTTGGTATTTTGAAGGCAAATTGATTAGTTGCAGTGATACCTTTGAAAGTACAAGCAGTTTTTTTTATTGTAGATCTCGACGAGTGTGAAGATGAAACCCACAAGTGCAGCCAGCATGCTGTTTGCCTAAACACTCCTGGATCCTACAGGTGTCGGTGCAAACCTGGCTTCAGAGGCAATGGTTTTGAGTGTTCGGGTGAGGCAATTTTTGGAAACAATTACTTTATAAGTAGATTTTAAGTGGATGAAAGTAAGAAGCAAAAAAGTGGAGACTTTTCCAGATGAATTTAATGAGTCATAATGATCAAAAGTAATTTTACAGCTGCATATTTCATGTGGACCTTTTAACCATCACTGAGTAGCAGCACAGCCAAGGTTTGTTTCCTCTTTTTGGGCTGCAGTCTACATTTAAAGACTAAAACAGACCCAGATTGAAAACACACATGTGCAAATAGGAACCTGAATTGGCACTAGCTCATTGTGGGGAAGATGAAAAGGAAAGACAGAGCTTTGCTCTTTGAAAAAAAGAGTCTCGGACAGACGTATATGCACAAATGAAGATGCCTTTATTTTTTATAGCCAAGCCATTTTATCAGAGGTCATGGGATGGAGACAAAGGCAGTGCAGATGATTCCCTTAATGGTGAGATTATGTGAAATATAGCTTCAGCTGTTCTCTCCTGCCTTGCCTTTTTGTTATGTTGGCTTACCTCATCTTTGTCTCTCTCACAGCTGGAAATGTGTAGCACTTAGTAGTCACTGCTTGAAAGGTCCAGCATGACAGAGCTTGTTTGATAAATCGCTACTGCGTTTAAAGCACTAATTTAAATTTTGTGTTCATTAATTTATTTTGTAGCCTCTTTTTATTTGCATGCAGGCTTTGCATTCTTCATTTTGTTCTGCTTTTCTAGAAAAGTGACTTTTTTTATGACTAATATCCAAGGAAGCAGTAAACAACTACAGCAGGTGGAGAACACATATATACAACAAACAGGTCCTGGTAAAATACTAATCCTTAACTGCAGATCCATGTGTCTCTACTGGTTCGTTTCCTGTGTGCAGCCATCCCAGACTCCCAGGTGAGGCCAGAGATTCTGGGAGGTACGTTTAGCAACAAGGACATAAAAAACACCATACCAGAAGCAGTCGTGACGCCATCCCCTAAGGTCCTCCATCAACCTTTCGACTACGACGGAGAAATCTATGTTGGGACCCCAAAGGAGGAAGCACAAGAGGAATTTCCTGAGGAGAAGGGAGAGGAGGAAGGGGAAGAAAACCAGCTCAATCCAAGAGGAGATGTTTTCAGTGAGTACCTTTCTCTTGGTTGTCCTATAATAAATCAGAGTGACCGGCAGCTGAAATAAACATCAGGTCAAAATGAGTAAAGAAGCAGCAAAGGGGATTGAGGCCTCAGATGACACCTTTCATATCAAGACAGTCCTATTGCCATTTTGCTATGATATTATATAGTGCCTGGTGGCCCTCAGCTGAAATCTTTGCCATGGTCATTTCTGCATTGAGGTTGTATCGTTGGTGTATCCCACCTTTTACAGTCCAGCCCCAAGTACTCCAGCAAGAATTAAGCTGACATAAATGATTAATGCACCAATTTAAAGTGGTCCATAATTGTAAGGTGGAGTGGAAATTATATGTTGTTTTACAAATATAAACATGAGACTTTTTGTCATCTACTTGGATTTAGCAAACACAAGTCAATGCTTTCTCTCCCAGGTGTCCCTCTTTACAATTGCATCTTCAAATATTTTGGAATATCCTGCTACTAGCTTTATTCACATAGACACAAAAGTTGGACCCATTGTGCTGTATAAACTTGGCTTTATTTTGGGGAAAAATAATCTTTCAAAATAATTCAGACCCAAGTATCACAGAAGGCACTGTGAGGATTATTAGGCGACTACATGAAGGTTATTGATAACCGGCGTTTACTGTGGGGTTTAAACACCTTTGCAAAGTTCTTCATACGATTTTACACTTAAATGTAGCCTGTTTGCAATAAGTTTTGCATTACGCTTTGCAAAATAGATACATTTATAAAAAAAAAAAATAACAGGATAAGAAACAAAGTAGAGATGAAAACAGGAACCTGCTGTTTATCAGATGCACAGAGCAAAGAGTTCATGTTGTAGAATTTATTTTTCTCAGAAACCCGATAACTGAGGTTCCCTTTCCCCGCCTTCTTTAATCTTTGTTAAAACACAAGTCTCAGCGTTAAACCTAAGATAGCAAGAGAAGACAAGCCCCAAGACATCCATCACCTCCGGGGAGGAATTTTTTACTCTTTTGGCATGTGCAAGCCCAAGGATACAACTCATCCTGTTCATGCTTTTTAGCAGTGGGGGGCAGGAAGGAGAAAGGAGGTTGCAAAGCCCCTCAAGCCTTTTATTATGTTTCCTTCAAACAGCTGTTGTGCTAAAAGACTTGCCTCCCCAGTCATCAGCACTGGAGGCTTTTCTAACACCAGCCCGACTCTGAGCCAAGGAGGTTCAATAACCCCTGTTGTCACTTGTTTGAGTCTCAAAGGACTACTTTTCATGGGGGTCTGGTATGCTGCAGCAGCTTTAAAATTCTTGGGGTGGGGGTTGAAGCTACATTTCAAGACAGTATAGTAAAAGGATGGCAGGTCTGTACCCCTTCTACCAATAATATCATCAAAACGTTGATTTGAGAAACATCTGCCTGGGTAACTTTACTTATTTTGATGAATGATTTGAATAAATCTTGTTTTGAGAGCTGCTTCGTCTTCTGTTCACAACTTCTCTACAATGCAGTTTTTGATTACATGATTTTTATTAGCCACCAAATAGGTTATAGCAAAAAGTTGCACATACAACTGAAAGAAAGAAAGAGCTCATTTTA
Source organism: Cyprinodon variegatus (assembly GCF_000732505.1). Lineage (NCBI taxonomy): Eukaryota > Metazoa > Chordata > Actinopteri > Cyprinodontiformes > Cyprinodontidae > Cyprinodon > Cyprinodon variegatus. Next base: position 555,627 of record NW_015150966.1, on the reverse strand, counting down.
AAACATGCCCGACTCCACATGGGCTCAATGTTTAATCTCCCTATTCTCAGCAACAAGCAGGGGGCATTTATAGTCATCAACTGTCCATTCGCTGCACAAGAATAAAAGCAAAAGCTCAAGACTAGGAAGCTTTAATGGCCACTTGAAAATGTAAACATGGTTCATGAGCAAAAAAATTATTGGTGCAGTGCTAAAAGGCCAGTTAATGCAAATAAAATACTATTCAACCAAATAGAATTAACCTTTTCATAACACAAGGACCCAAATTTGGGTCCTCAGCACTCGCCCCAAGATGGTTTTTAGACCTGTAACATATTCTCTGGGGTCTTGCCTTTATTTTGATACCAAAACAATTAAAATAAACTCTGTAGTTCTTGAGATATATTCATTTCATTTTGGGCATGTTATTTTCAAGCATATTTCTCGAAAACAGGCCTAGTGTCCAAGAGGTTAAAAAGATAAAAACCTGTTGAGGGTTTGTCTCCATCCCATGACCTCTGAGGAAAAAAGACAGTAAAAAAAAAAAAAAAACACTAGACTGCAGTTATAAGCATGGAAGGAGCAATATGGGGGACCAGGGGTGGCCCGTGATGGCCACCCTTATTGGGTGATTTTGTCTGAACATAATTCCCAAGCAGTTCCTCTCTAAAACAGAAGGTGGCAGCAGCAATACTCTTATGTTCAATGTTCTAACAAATTTACAATTTTAATTGTTCGTATATTATAAATGAACTAACAACAAAAAAATACAGTAGTTAATTACTCGTCATCAATAAACTAACATTAAAGATGATACACACAGGGGTAATGGTCTTTTCAGAACCAATTTTTGAGTTTTTTGGCAAAAAAATTTATTTGTCTCTGCAAGTCATCTAGGAGTCTTCTATGAAATTAGAGGTTAATAACAAATAAATCCAATTAATGTAGGTATTAGTATATGTAATTAGTATATGTAATTATTAGTATATGTAATTATTAATATTAATGCAAATGGTTATTGATAAACAAACAGTGGACCTTTTTTTCTGGTAATACATAGAAACAACAAGAGAAAAGCTGTGCCACTGATCATAAGTGCTCCTGTTTGTTTGTACCATTTTAAAAATTATGAAGTTATGTTTTTGTCAACTTTAAAATGAAAAGAAAGACCTGGAAAGGTTGAAAAGGAGTTATAGTATAAGGTAATGAAAGCATGGATCAGTGTCTTCAAGTGTTTTTTTTTTAGGTTGGGCTTAATTTCTTACAGCCTCCTTAAATTAACAAAAAAGTGCTTTATATCAGTCTACATATTTTTCATAATTTGGAAATCTCTGCCTAAAAATTATCCCACAGTATTTTTATTTTTTTCCCATCTTATCTAAATTCAGTCTCAGAGGACTTTGAGTCAGTGTTTGGACCCAACACAGAAGTCAAAGAAATCTACATTGAATCACCACAGGAAGGTAATTAAATACATGTTTTAAATGTCATTAAAATGTCTTTGTAGGTGGCTAATACTCAAAGTGTAAAACTGTTTTCTTTTTTCCCCAACCAGAATATTTCTTGGACTGCAACTTCGACCAAGGAGCATGTGAATGGGTCCAAGACAAAACTGATGACATGGACTGGACTGTGGCCTACCATGATAATGGTAACAAAATTATGCTTCAAAATCTTTTTTATGTCATTTTAGATACAGCTACTAATATACTATTCAATCCTCCCAGATGGCAAGTACTACATGGCTTTGAGTGGGCTGATAGGTGGCAGAGAAGATGTAGCTAAGCTGAAATTGCTGCTCAGTGACCGAGCCCAGTATGGCAGCTTCTGCCTCACCTTTGACTATCGGGTGGTGGGTCATGATGTGGGCTCGCTCAGGGTGCTGCTGGACAACAATGCTTACCCTGTGTGGGAACAGAGCCAAAGCAAAAACCAGGGCTGGCAGACTGAACTCCTTACTGTGGCCTGGAGAGAGGAGGCTCCGCAGTCTGTGAGTCATTTTTCTTAATGGGATGAATTTTTCCTTTAGGGGTTGTCTAATAACAGATTTGTTTTGAAAATATTTATTTTACTGCAATTGGTGTAGTTTTCAAAATAGGTTTAATTGACTGTTATTTTAAGACATACATTCCACATGGGACTGTATAATACAATGGTTCCATCTGAATGTCTTTCAGATCATCTTTGAAGCTCAGCGTGGGAAAGGCATTGGAGGTGAAATAGGGTTGGATAATGTTGTGCTGACATCAGGACACTGTCAAGAAGATATAAATCCAATCTTTTAGGAATCAAACATCTGCTCATTGAGCTTAATTATGGATGCATGCAAGTTTGCTTTCACACCACCTGTTACGTTATTCTGATTCAGCTAAATTCTTTATTCTCAGTTAATAATTACTCTAAATAAAACCCAGATGACTCATATCTCAGGAAAAGATGGAAGAGCTAAGTTCTTAAGTTCTGTTTATGGCTTCGCATTTATTTCAAAACGCTTGTGGCAAAATAAACATACTTGCATGTTTGTTAAAGTACTTCTGCACATGGTTTATCTACCACCACACAACAAAATCACATATGCGTGAGAAACGGACGCTCAGAGAGGAGAAAATTGTTCCCTGCGCGTACCAGCTTCTTCCCGCCCCTTCCGCAGACAATCTGCTGCACCTCTCCGAAATTGTAGGTGACCGCAGACAGTGCCGCAGATAGGAGGCCTCTGATTGGTCAAATCTACATCAGATCTACTCATGCATATTTCCCGTTTGGTAGCTTACCAGCTTGTTTTGTTTGTATGATGGCCATTGCGGAAAACAACTTGTGAAGATGGACCAGCGAGAAGAGCGAGGTGCACGAGAATGCTGGGACCCTTTTTCCACCTGGATACCCGCATTTTTTTCGCCCTCATTGTCCCTCCGTTATCGGAAAAACTTGCCCCAACTTCCTCACCTCCTCGGCCGTATCTAGACCTACACCTAGTTTGTGATTGTCCCTCTTGCATTGTGGCGTGGAATTACATAACGCAGACCACGCTTCAAAATTGAGCATAAATCAAAAATGTCTGCATCATACCTGCAACAAGCTCACTGCGACACACTGCTGTGGGAGTATAACCAGCCCTTAAGCCTCCTCCTGATTAGGCCTTGCAGACACGATCACACTGGAAGCAGTTTCAGGAAGACAACGGCTGGAGATGGTACAGTGACGGAGGCTTCTTCAACGTTTGTGGTAGGTGGGGTAAGTGTCGGTTAAAGGCTTCCTGACACTACTTCCCTTATGATTGTTTTTGCAAAGCCCAATCAGGAGGAGGCTATCCTTGAGCGTGGCCACTGGATAGAAAATCATGCGCTCCGTGAGATCCCAAGCATGACCCTGAGAAGGCGTGGGAGGAGCGGGCGTGTGCGGAGAGTGATTTTCTCCTCTCGAAGCGACAGTGTCTCTCGCATGTGTGATTTTGTTGTGCTGTGGTAGATAAGAAATAGTTTAAGATACATGCGAGTATGTTATTTTTACTCACGGGCGTTTTGAAATAAATTGTGACGCAATTCCTCTTAAGCAGTATTGTACTGCCGTTATGTTTGTGACATTAGATTGCTGAAGCAAACTACATAAAATACAAAATGTAATGTGAATCAAAGGTTAAATAAGTTACATTTTTGAAGGCTGTTTTGTGAAAAATAGGTATATATTGCCAAAAGTGTATTAAATTTGTGGTGAATGCTTATATTAAACATGTTTTTTCTAATGCCGGTAAATATTATTCCTTTTAATTAATATTGACCAATATGGATGCTATTATTAGAAACCTTATAGAAATATATTCATGCCTTTTAATGTCAGCATTTCTGTTTAATATTTTGTATTGGTTATCTAAATCATTTTATATGAGTACAAAACAAAATGTAAAGGCTTCCAACTACCTCGAGAAAGTCAGTTTTAAAGCGAAACACAGCAAGACTTGTACTTTGTTATTTTGCTGGATTTTGTGATTTAAACAAAGAAAAAAAACTGAACCAATGGCTCTGCAGTTTTTTCATATATAATTATAAATTGAAAATGATAAGTTTGAAGATAGAAAAATGCAGCACAAAGGGTCCCATGAAGTTGGTATTGCAGATAGGGAAGTCAGGGGATGCCACTTTAAAGGAACAGTCCGATCAGTAAGGAATATCAATGGATCATTTTCTATACCTCCAGCTAATATGTTCTGGGTAATTTAATGAATATAGCTTTAATCAGTAAAAAAAGAAAAATAACAACTTTTGTTGCAATCAATGAGACTGGGACTGGCCATTTTTGCCCAAATATAGTAACACCTCACTCCTGACATCTTCCGGCAGTGACGTCACGGTGCGTTAAGCCAAAGTCCATTCTCCTTGCTTTACAAGCAAAATCAATAAGAACTACTAGACAAATCTGCAATCAACAACAATTATTTAAGATTTTTGAGAGGACTTCACCATTGAAATTTGCAAGAGCTATTGTTTAAGTGACAATGCCCACGCCCATGGCAGTTGGATGTTGTAATACGTCGGATAAAAGTGAAAAAAAATATATATTTATTTCACCTTTCTAATTCATGATCCTACACAGATGGGTTTATCATTGAATTGCCAACTTGAAGAGGGAGAATTTGCCATCAAACTTTGTGGCCAGAGAAAAAACACGTAATATTTAGCCAACATTTTGAAGAAGGATGTTTTCAAGATGACTTTGATAAAAGCGTGTTGTTACAAACACCAGATACGGCATTGGGACTTGCTCAACAGCCGATACCGCGCCTTGACGTCACAAACCAGTAGGTGGTAGTAGTGCTCTTTGACAAACATGGATGTCTGCAGTAAAGCACATTCAAATGAAACTACTCTTAATTAAAAACACTTTTGAACACTATTGAACATTATGTAATAATTTCATATTTAAAGTATATCTGAATATGACCAGACTTCTCCTTTAAATATACCTGCATGACGATTCTATATACCTACATAAATGTACATACTATCCACAGTCAAGGTGCTCTTGTTATGTTTTATCTATCAGCCACAGTATTGTAACTTGTTATAAACTTGTATTTCTGATGTAATTAACCTGATGTGAAATTATATTATTTATCAAATCCCCGATTGGTTTACAGGAACAGTGTTTTGTAAAGGACTCTTACCCATGAATCTGTTCTACATTTTATATAGTTTCTACCAAACCTTTCAGCATTTTTCACTAGAATTGGATGCACTACAGCAACACTAAGTAGTAAATAGTCTTAAACTGAAAGAAAAGTGATACATAGTTTTAAATATGCTTATCTTAAAAAGCTTAAGGTTTATTAGATTGGTTGCAGTGTTTATGAAACATCTTATGGTAGATTTACAAACGGCTTTATATCTAAAGTTTGATCAGTCATTGAAATGGATGTTATGTGTTTTGCTTTAAACAACTCCAATGTGGCCATGTAGTTAGGGTTGTGGTCCCATTGGAAGTGTAAATTTTCAATTTCAACTCTTTGCAGCTTCTAACAGGCTGTCTTCCAGGATCCATCCTTATTTAGCTCCATTTATCTTTCTATCAAATAATCAGTGGCAAAAAGCAACATTTATAGCATAATCCTTTTTCCAACTTTTTGAACGATGGGGATGTTTTGTTCATGGTTTTAGTTTTCTGACACACAATGCTTTCTATGTAGGCCAAAAAATGTATTCTTCTTCTCATCTAACCAGCATGTCTTCCACAAATGTACTCTACATCACTTTCAGCTAACATTACACCAGACTTTATATGGTTTTCTAAAGGAAGAAATCTATGGGAGAATTATCCTGCCATAATGCAAGAGCACATAATTTCAATTTGAGAAAAGAATTTCATCTTCTTGCACTCAAAACTTATAATGCTCACACTCAAAACATGCGCTCTCTCTCAAATATTTGTTTCTTCTCTCAGATTTAATGCTTTTTGCACAGATATTTTCTCCTCTTGCTTGCCTCCTTCTCTTCGCGCACAAACCGCGCTCTGCTCGAGTCTCAAATACGCTCGCAAACCCGTAGGCTCTGCCTGCGGATTTTTTTTGCTCTCTCTCGGATTGCAGTTGGATCGTTGCCTAGCAACCTTCCCAGCCAATAGAACGACAGCCTCGGAAAGGGTGCGCTTGTTTAAAGGAGAAGTTCGGTTTTTTACACTTTAAGCCCATTTTCTGTAGTGTCCAGGATGAAATCGAATGATCGANTGGTAATTTCTAGATGTCTGCTTCCACACCTGTATGAGAAAAGTGGGACATAGAGAACATAACGGCAAACAGAAGAGACAACCAAAATGATAATCCAAAAAAAAAGCTACAAAAGCAGTGAATATCCTTTAGATATTTATGTCTGTGGAAGGCAAAACCTGTGGTGATTACGCAATATTATTTAGGGTAGTACATATCTGATACTGTAGCTTAGTATTTAGTTTTAGTGTGTATCCTTGAACACCTAGAACCAAACTCCCATGGTGTGCATGCATGGGTATGCTCATGTATAATGATTTAAAAAGCTTTTTCAGAAGGAGAGAATGTTTAATAGCAGGTGTGGGTGACCTCAGACTCCCCCTACAGGGCCCAGGATTGATAAAGAGGCAATGCTAACCTCAGACATCCAAAGGCACCCAGATCATTGGGATGCAAGGAGGAAACATATAGAGATGACCATGCCCACCAGAGAAGGGTAGAAGAGAGCAGCTGGAGTCTGAACCTGAAGTCAGGGACCCTTAGGGACCTGGGATCAGGTGCCACCAAAAGAAGGAGAGCAGCAGTGTAGCCTAGGTCTAGTCCCAAGCACAACCCAATTCCCCCTGGACAAAGAAGCCTCAAATGGTCCACAATGTCCTGTGTACTACATGTGCCCTTGGATAATTGCAGACAATTAGAGGCTTAGAAGGAACACTGGTGTGTAGCTGCTACCACATCTACCAAGTGGGTCATGATCTCCATACTGAAATGGTCAAGGCCAACTCCAACACAACAATTATTGTACTGTTTGTTTGCACAATAAAAAAAGAGAAGAGGTGTAAGGTGTTTCCATAGGGAGAAAGAAGAGGAAAGGTAAGAGTTTGGGGCCGATGGTAGAGGCTTTGAATGGTTAACAAAGCGATGAAAAGAGCTGTAGTGAATATTTTCTTTCAGATAAGACCTGGGACATAGGGTGACTTACAAGAGGGTAGCTATGGGAGAATTATCCTGCCATAATGCAAGAGAACATTATTTCAATTTGAGAAAAGAATTTCATCTTCTTGCACTCAAAACTTATAATGCTCACACTCAAAACATGCGCTCTCTCTCAAATATTTTCTCTTCTCTCTCAAATCTTTGTTTCTTCTCTCAGATTTAATGCTTCTTGCACAGATATTTTCTCCTCACGCTTGCCTCCTTCTCTTCACGCACAAACCGCGCTCTGCTCGAGTCTCAGATAGGCTCACAAACCCGTAGGCTCTGCTTGCGGATTTTTTTTGCTCTCTCTCAGTTTGCAGATGGATCGTCGCCTAGCAACCTTTCCAGCCAATAGAACGACAGCCTCAGAAAGGGGGCGCTTGCCTGTTCTACTACGCCATTTATAAGAGCGTCAGCTGAAACTGCTATTTACAGTATTTTTGTGGCTCGATTCAGCAAAGTTCAATTCTTATGGATAACCCAAACAATTTTGAAGTAAGTAATTTTAAACAATCAGTGGTTTGTTATATACAAAAGCAAAGAACCGACATATTAAATTATTATCTTGAAATAATTTGTTAGTATAATGGCAAATCTTTACGTTTTAACCAGTCAGTGAGTTATGGATGTTTTAAAATGTTGGATGAGTGGACAATTGGTCCGAAAGAGGAGTCCAACCGCAGCTCAGGACACAATCAGGAAACACCAAGAGACGACAAAACCCTGTTTAAAGCCCGGTGTACACTGTGCGATTTTTGGGGCGATTTTCCAGTCGTGCAAGTATTTTTTGATCGGGTCGACTTTCAGCCTGATCGTGCGTTGTGAGTCGTGTACAGTACAGGGGTTATTAGGGATGATCAGCCTCTCATCACCATCTCCCGATCCTGAATCATGAGGTCGGGAGAAAATCAAACATGTTTGTTTTTCTCCCGACCGTCGTGGGATAATCGCTCAGGGTGCATTTTCTTTCTAGGACTTTCACCACAAAATTGCACAACTTGCCAAGGCAGCGTGGTTCACTATATTGAGCTTAATATCCCCCTTCTATTTGTTTGGCTTCCGGATAGAGAGCTACAGAGCAGCTGCATCTCACTGCAGGGTGGAGTCCAATGTGGTTTTTAGTCGCATGGTGTTAGCAGGCAGATCGCATCAGAGCTTCAGGCCGAACATAAATCGTGAGCTGTGAGGTCACACTGTACGACTAAACCCTGCGGTTAGTTGTACAGTGTGAGCAGCAGCTGCGTGCAATGATTGAAAAAAGTGTACGCCAGGCTTAACACTGGCCTCCAAGAATGAACACAAGAATATGGAATAAAAGACTAAACTCAAACATCCTTAATGATGATATGTTGCCGGGCTGAACTGTATATAAAGCAGAAGGAGCAGGTGGATAAGATGAAAGATAATTAGTAAGCAGGGAGGATTCGGTAGGTGAGATAGACTGGACAGTAAGAAGACAACGAACGATTGATACAGTTTGGTGAGGCAGCTAGAAAGAGATAGATGGGATTTTAAAGTTAAGGTATTTAAGTATTGAAATGAAAACGTTCAAACCGATTCAAAACATGTCAGGGATACAATAAAGAGTTGATAAACGAGGACAGAACAAGCAGCCCAAGAACAAGCCATTGTGGATCAGGAAGTAGCAAAGATTAGTATGGCTGAACTAAGGAGGTCATTGAAATGGATGA
>NW_015150966.1:543283-545581 GCF_000732505.1 Cyprinodon variegatus | reverse complement strand
GCACTTCGTTTTCCTTCCCCGGCTTGACAGAGACCTCCAAACTTTTACCGAGGGTTGGAACAATCACCCTCTACGCACAGAGGGTAACATGACACCCCAGCAGTTGTGGGACTTAGGACTGCTGCACAACAGAACAAATGGGGATGTAAATGTAAGTCCAGAAATGGTACTCAGTTTTTAAACAAGATTTCTTACAAATTGCAAAAATCTGTTGTTTTAATGTAGGAACATCCAGACCTCAACATAGATTGGCAGAGTGCTTTACACCATGTTGAGACTGATCAGCAAACCGGACTGGTTGTTCCGGAATTCCCCTCTCCTCTAAATGACCATGAAATGATAGAGCTTCAAGCCATTGTGGATCCCACAGCCCCTTCTGACTCCTATGGTCGAGACATATTCTGTTGCTGTATTCAGATCTTCCAGTAAATACAGTGTAAGTACAAACATTAAAATGTTAAAATCTTTTAAACCTTTTTTTTAAAAAAATACTTCTTTTAAGTTTAGAGTATTATCAAATAATATTTTAAAAAAAAACACAATTCCGTTGTACATTTGTCCAGCAGTGTCTTAAGTGACAGACTCAGTTATGTTTAGTTAGAAAATCAAACAAGAAAATAAAAACAATTCTTATTAATTGTCTATCATAAGCAAGATCCCATATAAAGCTGAACATTGTTTTTCAGCTTGAAAGGAAGTCTTTAGAATGATTTCAATCAACAATGTTTACAGTATGTAATATTCAAATACATTTCACTATACTCAGCAGTAGGCATAATTTAGATTTAGCAACCAAACAAAGAGATTGTAAGTCACAGCTGATGTTTTATTAGTCTTTTGAGCAAACACGTTTTAATCAACATTCACACAACACTAAGCTTATAACTTTTACACATCAGTCCTGTACTGAATCAGATCCTTTCTCAAAGAAACTGGTGTTAATGTAACTTTTACACTTTTGTGAATTCCTGACCCATGTGGAATGCTTCCAGAAGAACACATTTAAAGTCCTCATATGATCTCATGTGTTGAACTGGGAATGTTATTGTGTTAATGCATGCAGCCACAGAAGGATAACAGATTTTGTGTGGACCGTATTGTGATTCACACTCGTGAAGGAACTGCACAGTTATTTGAAATTTCTTCCTCTCCTCTTGCAGAACAGGAATATGGGCCTGTCCTGTAATCCATTGCAAGAAGGCTCTTGGAGACAGTGACGAGCCATTCTCAGACAATGAGGATTCACCTAAAAGAAACACAAAGTCACAAAGTGACAAAGACCTCATTTATAATCTTATGTATTCACATGTCATTTATGTTTAAAAAAGTAAAAAAAAAAAGAAAGGTAGAAAAAGTCAAAACATTTTGCTAAGAGGATCATAGAACATGTATAACTTAGCAACTCTCAAATAACAAAAAGAGCCACTACCTTGCTCGAGTTCCTGTAGAAAATCCTGAAAGTGATTCATCAAGTCAACCTCAGATTGTTCCTTGTTAGAACCCTTTTCACTAAATTCAGCTTGGCAGACAGAGATGATGAAGTCTGCATCTGCCTGTCAAGAGAAGAACGTTAAGCTATCTGTCGTAGACAACCATGTATCACCACATGTATAGCTATAATTTCTGCATAGTGATGATATAGACAATTACTTTAAATATCATTTTTCAATTTATAGCTACATTAACTAATCTGTCAAAAGTACTTTTACACTTCAATAAAATACATTTTGAACACCTACAGTCTCCTGTTGACTTTGCTGAAAATTAGGTCGATGACAGGGAACCCCCTGTTTTTTTGTTTTCTAAAAAAAAAAATCTTTAACAGTTAAAGATGAATCTTACATTTTTAATATGTGTTCTGCCTTTTGATGCATCTTTCTTGCAATGTAAAAATGTACACTAGGGTGATTTACACTATTTATTGAAAGTTAAAATTTCCCCAACAAATCATTTTACATGTGAGGAAAAGAGGTTAGGCGTGAATTAACCGAAAGTACAAAAGTCAACCCAGTCTCATGGGAAAATGTACCCCCACTACGTTGGTCCACACTGCAAAACGTAGTGGAGGTACATTAATGGCCATTTTTTTGTGGTACTGTTACGTTTCTTCTGCCTATACGCTTTCTATTGTTTTACGTCCTAGTCACGTGACTTTCAAGATTCCAGCTGGGAGAAGAAAAAAAATAAATATATGGCCGACATTCGCTCATTTTTTTGTGGAAAGATTAATGACTTGAGTTTGTTTTTGCATTAAAATGAGTTTTGATTATATTTCTAGTGAGAAATGTATAGTTTGTT
>NW_015150966.1:532158-542234 GCF_000732505.1 Cyprinodon variegatus | reverse complement strand
TCTTAATAAATGAACAACAAGCAAGTGAATATGTACATTCCCTGAGTAAATATTCTGGTAACAAACTATACATTTCTCACTAGAAATATAATCAAAACTCATTTTAATGCAAAAACAAACTCAAGTCATTAATCTTTCCACAAAAAAATGAGCGAATGTCGGCCATATATGTATTTTTTTTCTTCTCCCAGCTGGAATCTTGAAAGTCACGTGACTAGGACGTAAAACAATAGAAAGCGTATAGGCAGAAGAAACGTAACAGTACCACAAAAAAATGGCCATTAATGTACCTCCACTACGTTTTGCAGTGTGGACCAACGTAGTGGGGGTACATTTTCCCATGAGACTGGGTTGCAAAAGTACATAGTACAGGGGTTAAAGCAAAAATAATCAGTTTGACTGAAAGATAACTGGAGGAATATTTGGTAAGAAGTCCATCACAGGGAAACACAAAAGCCAATTTAGAACACAAAGTGTACTTACTTTCATTTCAACACCTGGCACGAACAATGGCTGGCAAATATCTGGATATGTGCTCATTATATCTGACAAGCCATAGAGCCTAAGCCCTTCCCTTAGCTGCTGCAAAATTGGGAGCAACCTCAGATTCGCATGAAGTACAACTGATCTGTGAAGAGAAAGAGGCAAACAATGATGTAAAATGGAACATTGCTGAAAGAACAAATACTATTCCAGTAACATATTTTCTAATATTAAATATATACAAAATACTGCAATATGGGGGGATCTAATTGTCTAGATAAACTTTACAAAGTTTGCATATAACTGACAGCAATGAGAATAGAAACAACCTGCCATTATAGGTTGTTTGTTAATCATCTTTGTTTATCCCCAAAAATGAGTTATCTTCAAAATCAAGAGCACATAAACACAATACAATTGGACAATTGGTAAAACATTAATAATACAAAAGGAAAAACTCTAGACCAGGGGTCACCAAAATGGTATCTGCTTACACCAAGTTGAACCCCAAGGATTATATGTGGCAGTGGCACTAATGATCTTTTTCTAAAAACAGCACAACCCACCAGTGCACCTAATTTTATTCTTTTACTCTTCCTGTTTATTCTCACTTGCATTTATATAGATTTTAAAAACAACAAAATCTATAACAAAATGGGATTTTTTATTTTATTTTAGATAACGTTATGGTGAACTCTGACTCTTCCAGTTCTAACGTCAGTACTGGTAACCATTTGTAGGACTGAACAACATGAAAGTTGCTCTCATGTTCAAAAATGATGTGCGACCCCTGCTCTAACCTTTAATACATTTAGTGGTAATATCAAGTCAAAAGACAGGAAATATAAATCTATTCAATAAATACTGCATCTGAAGAATAACTCTTGTAACATTAAGTAGTAACAACTTTGGTGGTTAGAAGCACCCTCTCGATTGGACTAGGCAACTGCACTGTATTAAGGAGAGGATGACTTTTGTCGAGAGGTGGGACTTTGCAATGAGACACTCTTATTACTCATAACACAGCAGCACTTTTCTGTAATCATAACTCACCTTGTTAATCCCGCCTTTGAAATTGTACACTACCGGCTACGTAGCATACTGATACACAGTGGATACGACATAAGTCATTCTGGTTTGCCAGGCTCGTGTTGTAGAGATTGTGCATTGTCAATCAAATCAATACAAGAGGTCTGAAGTGAATTTTCATCAGTTATCTATAATTCGTGTAAGGTAACAGCATATTGTACAAAAAACACAAGACAACACACGTACCGCATCATTTCTTGCTTTTTATCCACAAGAATGATTCCTGTATAACCGCAGTTCAAGATGTCTTCGGTGATGTTCAAGAGAGTTGCCTCATTTGCAGACTCAACCTAAAATAAAACAAGTTCCACATTTTTCCACAAGTAAAAGGTGATTGAAAGCTCCAATAATTACTACAGTCACAGCATGCCTGCTTTCTAAGGTTGTTTTCCTTTAGGATCTTAGTTTGCCAAATTTCTCAGGAAGTTGTCTGCTGGAACTGTGACTTAAGGGCATATAAGCAGATGGAGGAATCATGGTTAGTGGTAAAGGTTGACTATAAATTAATAAACGTCACCTGAAAATTAATAAATGTATACCCTGCAAAACTGTCATAGTATACAACAATAGTTTTGGTTAGACTACATATAAAACTACCTTTTAATTTTTAGGAGTTTCTTTTTAGCAGGTATCCTAGTGTCCTCACCTTTGATATAAGATCAATGAAGTAATCATCGACCACATCATTTCTGTCCATGCTTTCAAAGTCCGGGGAACCAGTGCACAAGAATCTATAGCACCAAGGCATCAGGAAGTTTGGAGCTGGTCCAGCTTGAGCCAAGCTCACTGCCATTATTTCTCCAACAGTCCTGAAAAAATGTGAAGCAATCACAACTTAACAATGTTTGAGTATAAAAACATAAAGTAATGGTTTATGCTTTTTTTAACCTTACATGGTGTGTGGATTTTCAAAATTCAACCAACAGATGCAACATAGATTTCAACAATACAAACAAATGAGTGTTCAATTAAGTTTAGACCCACTGGGCTCCAAATGGCCATGCAAACCGTTGTTGACGATAGGATAGAAAAATCCTAAATCTATAAAGAGTGATCTGTGGCAAACTACTGTCTCTGCTGACCCTGCCTTTCAACATCCCCCTAAGTTTATATCGGTCAGCTACATCTCAGGAGTTAAGACTAAGTGCAATAATGCTTTGAATGTTAGCCTGTGTTAGAGCTGGTGTGTTTTCCATTCTGTAAAAATAAACTGTGAAATGCTGCATCCACCAGCCCTGACAACTCCCTGTTTAACCCACTCTCAGCACTGCTCACTTGGATGGCATTTGGGTTTATCCATCCATCCATTTTCTGAACCGCTTAGTCCCTCATGGGGTCGTGGAGGTTGCTGGTGCCTATCTGCAGCGTTTACTGGGCAGCGTTCACGGGGTTCACCCTGGACAGGTCACCAATCTGTCGCAGGGCCATTTGGGTTTATTTACACTTTAATATAAACTGTGGAAGGTGGTGCACCATTTTTCAGCAGATGAAACTAGTTAAAGAACTATGATGTTACTTAACCTATAATCATTAACTTAGACGACAGTGTAAATTAAAACCCTAATTACAAACTTTCTTTCATTATCTATGAATGTTTTACCAGGTTACAATCAACTATTTTCAGAATCAGAAATACTTTAATAATCCCAGAGGGAAATTACTTTTGTTACACCCTCTAGTTACAGTTTAACATGATATATACACACATCCAACTATACAATATAATAAAGATAAAAAATAAGAATAAAAGAGATAAAATATATATAGACATATAGCTCTTCTATATACATATATATATATATATATATATATAGATATATATATATAGATATATATATATATATATATATATGTACGTACGTATATCTATGTATATGTAAAGCCTAAATCCAAATAGAGTGAAAAGTCCAAAAAAGTCATGTTAAATATGAACAATCGAGAAGTTATAACAATAAAAATATACAATTAAAAGTCACATTCTGTACATTGTTATGAAGTTAAACTTAAATCACTGTAAATGACATTTAGGTACATACCGGAAATGACCTTTGTCCAAATCTGACAGGGAATACGTGGGTGCACAGCCATGAACTCCCCTCAAAAAGAAGCGTTTCTCAATCCCTGAAACCATCTCTAAGGACACATCATCATATGCTTTTAGAAAAAACTAAATTAAGCAGTGGAACTACAGAAATTAGATTTGAGTGTTAAAATTACTAAAAATTACATGTGTTCCATAGAAAAACAACAGATGCAAATACATTTATATATAATTCTGATCTCTTATTTTTAATTTGATAAAAATAAGACCAGTAATAGAAAGTATCGTGAGTCTTTATCACAAAAAATGTATAATTAATATTGAAATACCTGTCAAAAATTCCTTACGGAGGGCACCTGTGTCAATGCCAGCTTCACCTATGAAGGTGACTTTCAGTGGGTTGGTTGGGGATGTTTTCTTTTGCCGTTGCCATTGCGCAATGCCTCTTTCCAACAAGTTTTTGCGAGACACAGCAATATCAAAGGTAACTCCATCAGTTGATACTGCATTTGTGATTTCTTTTATCACATCATCAAGACTTATTAAGTAGTAGAGAAAAGAAAAGGGAAATTCAGTTAAATATAATCTTAGAATAAAGAACATAATTACTATTGGAAGTGTTTGTACTGCTGTATACTTCACAGAAGGAATATGGGCAATTTAAATGTATTAGCATATTGTTTCAGCTAGTTTCATATAGGTTGTTAAAGAAAGCAGGAAGAAAAACACAAAAACAATTCTAGAGTTTTATAACGGGTTGGTTACCTTTTTTCTCCACGTTCAGTTGATTTGTGAACCTGGTCTGGTACAGGTGCTTCCTCAACACTGAAAAAGAAAAAAAAGTTGGTTCTCATAGTAGAAATGCAGCTATCCAGCCAGCCAGACAGACAGACACAGAGACAGACAGAAAGATACTCACCTGTCTCCACAACAGCTTGCATGGATCTGTAAAAAGTCCAGTGTATATTCTTCTTGACATACAGGGCAAGCAGCCTTAAATTAAAAACCATAAAAGAAAGTTCAGAGTTTGTTTCTTTGGTCATTTTCACACAGGCTCTGTTCAGATCAACCCAAAGGTTCTGTCTACCTTACGAACAGTATGTTTGGGCCAGTGGGAACCCAACAGCTGCTTCCTGAACCAAACTCACTAAAGTCAATTTAACTTTATATAGTAATGTGCACCGAGCCGCAACAGACGGTGTGAAAACGGCCATAGTTTGTAAGACAAATCTTAAAAAATATATGTATTGACCAATTTTGCAGAAGTTTTACATTTGTAATAGCTTTTCATTCAGTAAAGCTTTTGAACAATCTTTGGTGAAACTGAACAGCTATAATTTTCAGTACAGTATAAGTTAGGACAATTTCCCACTATGATAAAAGAAGCACCAGTCACAAAAAATAAAAATCCTAAAGTTAGTCTTGCTTTACCATAGGTGTCCCTTCAGAAGTTTCAAGGATCTTTGTGTAGTTTGTCCTTAATGTGGATGCAACTGCAGTACCTTTATCATCACTTATCGCATGATGAGACTTTCAAAAAGAAAAGAACATTTAGAAAGCAAAAAATAAAACATTAGGATATTGTACATGTAGATTTTTTTTACCTTACCGTATTAGAAATTTCAAATTCCTCTCCAGAGGATCTGAGGTCAACACAGGTTTTAACATGGACAGCCAAGACTTGCAGTGGCATGGTAGCACTACAAACTTTGCATGTTGCCTTGGGCATGCCTTTAAATTCTTTGGCATCCAAAGGAAGAGGGGACATATCAAGTTTTTCCTGAAGTGGCATTATGTAGATCAGATTTTTCCCACCTCCTGTTACAGATTTCAGAAGGTTGCCATTGTAACCCTCAGTCTCTGGAGGTATAAGTGAAAGTTTTCTCTGCCCCGAACCTCCTAAAAATGATATAATTGAGTGAGACAATAGAAGAGAAGAAAGACAGGTTGTAACAGTTTTACAGATTGTAATACCTAGTGCTTTATAAAGCAGCCAGCCCCCTTGTAAGTTGTTAAGTTTTGGGTAGTGGCTGGTCAGAAGTCCTGAAATCTGTAAAAATTATTTTTTTTCATAAATCAATTAAAATTAGAATTTAAGAAATAAATAGGTCAAAAGAGAGGATCCTACCTGTAAGTGATCAGCAGATTCAGGGAATGTTATACTACGTCTACCCATTCCAGCCAGTATAAGCGTCATCTCCATGCCTGCTTTTGGTGTTTTATCAGTGTTTTCATTGAGCAGAAAAAAATGTAGTGTTACACTTTTGCCACTTGTGGACATCACTCTGGATGGAGAGAAAAAGCGTTTTCTTCCCTTTGCAGAACCTCGGGAAAAAATACCAGGAAAAGACCTATACATTCAAAAGGAACAAAAAAATTACTCACTTGTGTTGAAACAATTAATCAAATTAATCATGATCAGTTATTGAAATACCTTATCTCAACTTAATCAAATCAAATCATTACCTACAGCAATGGTACACAGACTCAAACATATACCATTTGCTGAAACAATAATCTACTCATATTATTAATTTAGTGAAATCAGGTAATGTTTTTGCCATTTAGATTTAATTTGAGATGCTTTATATCTTTTTTATAAATTCCAAGTGCTTATTCTGATGTATTGTGAATTACCACTAAAAATACAATTTTATTGAATTATTCCTTTGTTAATGTAATGTTTTTCTTTTCCTATGTAATATTTTTCCCGCTTTAATACTTTTTTATTCATGTACATCAGTCTGAATTGTCCTGTTACTGAAAAGTGTTGGGATCTGGAGATCTGCCACCTGTCTCCAGCAGAGAGCGCTGTGGGTTTCCTGAGCTGGAGCCTTCTACACACCTGAGGATCATCAGCCCATCAGGAGACCTTCCTACTTAAGCAGCGACCAGACCTGTCTTCAGCGCCGGACTGTTGACCAGTTTTGGTTAGCGGAACCTGAGCCACTACTTGTATTTAGAAACTCTGTCTGCTCTAGAGAGCAACCTGATTCTAACCAGTCTCTGTCCTCTCTGCTCACAGGAAAGCCCGACTGGACTCAGTAGCTCTGGAGGAGCTCATGTTTGGAAACCTGCCTGCCTGCCCAGATAAGCCAAACCTGAAGATCCTCAGCCTGAATCTCCCAACTAGTTCTCAGGAGAGAACTAGGAGAACAACTCAAGGTCTGAACCTCGCTAGCCTGAAGCTAAGCTCTGTCGCTGCTGAGCTCTCTCTGCTGGAACCACATTCTCTGGACCCGACCGGTTCCCCCTCTCTTCTGAACTGTCTGAGCCTCATCAGGTACAAATCTCAATCTAAGACTCAGCCAAGTCATCGTTGCTACCTGGCTAACCAAACTATCCCTCTCTGCAGATTACTCTGTGAAACCAAGTCCCGGACCGGTACCAGAACCTGTGCTTGTTTACTCTGTGTTGCATCTTTAATAAACTGTTAAACTTTTACCCTGCTTCGTGTGGTGTTCTGCATGTGGGTTTAATCACAGAGACCCATCATGACAGTGCTTTGTAAAAAGAGCTGCACATAAGCGGCCACAGGTGCTGGTGCGCCATCAAAAATAAAAAATGACAACTAGATGAAATGCAGTAACGCTCATTTGCCTATGTTTTGGAAATGTATAAGAGCCCAATATGCAGTGCTGGTCTGAGCCAGAATGTTAGAATGTTGCAAAAATATCTAAGAAACAAACGACATTCAGCAATAACTTTGGTGTTCCACCACCTTCAATAAAACTAGTCTGAAGTGCAAAAACATTGGGTGTTTTCAGAAAGTTTTCTGCAGGAGGTGAGGTGGCTTCAAAGAATGATGAACGCACAGAGATGTTGTGCAGAATATGCCATCAAGCCCTTAATAATCGAGCTCCATCATATATCTGAGCTCTGATAACCCCGTATGTTCGTAACATACGGGGCATTCCTCTGGCATGGGAGCTGGCTCGGAGCTCGTCTGCCTGGCTGTGTGTTTCCTGGACGGGGCCGCCTTTTACAGCTGCTTTTTGTGTCTCTGCTTCTGTCTCGTTGAACCCCAGTCGGCCTCAGCAGATGGCCGCTCACACTGAGCCTGGTTCTGCTGGAGGTTTCTTCCTGTTCAAAGGGAGTTTTTCCTCTCCACTGTCGCTACAAGCATGCTTAGTGTGAGGGATTGCTGAAGAGTCAATGAGTCGATGCAATCAACTGGTTTTCCTTAGATAGAAAACTTTGTATCAATTTGACTGGATGATCTGGTTGAACTGTAAAGTGCCTTGAGATGACATGTGTTGTGAATTTGGCGCTATATAAATAAACTGAATTGAATTGAGTCGAAATTAACAGAGCACTTCATTCTCAGACTGCAGGTCTGCTGGTGGTTCCTAGAGTCTCTAAAGGTAGAATGAAGATCTTTTAGTTATCCGTAAACATTTCCAAAAATATCCACTGGACTCCAGTGGATATTTTTGGAAATGTTTACGGAATGACTATGACCTGGATGACTGAGAACCTTCATCAGCATTTAGTTATCAGGCTCCTCTCCTGTGGAACCAACTCCCAGTTTTGGTCCGTGAGGCAGACACCCTGTCTACTTTTAAGACTAATCTTAAAACTTTCCTTTGTGACAAAGCTTCTAGTCAGAGTGGCTTATGTTACCCTGAGCTATCTCTATAGTTATGCTGCTACAGGCTTAAGGTTGCTGGAGGACATCAGGGTCTATTTTTCTAATTTTCTCACTCTACTGAGTTCTACCGTTCTCCAGTTTTGTGTTGCTTGTCGTCATTTCTGCTTTTAACTTTTGTCTCTCCGTCTTTTTTTTTCTTCATAGTAGGTACACCTGGTCTGGTGTTGTTAGCCGTTAATGGGGAGTTTTTCTTTCCACTATCACTTCATGCTTGCTCGGTATGAGAGATTGCTGCAAAGCCATCAGCAATGCAGACGACTCTCCCTGTGGCTCTACGCTTCTTCAGGAGTGATGCTGCTTGTCAAGACTTTGATGCAATCAACTGGTTCCCTTAAATATAGGAAATGTTTGACCAGTCTGTATAATCTGATTGAATTTGACTTTGTAAAGAGCCTTGAGATGACATGCTTCATGAATTGGCGCTATATAAATAAAATTGAATTGAAAGAGCTTGAAATATAGCCATGTTATTAGGAAGTTATAAGACTGAAAAGACAAGACATTTTTTGTACTCCTTGTCATTTTCAGATAAAATTAAATAAAGTTACATTAGCCATGCCTTCCTCTATTTTGTTCCTATTGTGTAGTGGGTTAAGAAAATATTTAATAAAAAATGTGAGGGCCAAGTAACAGCCCTACGTTCTCCTCTGAGAAAAAGACTAAAAATGTTGCACCCCTGTTTTTAAATAAACTCGCCTTCCCTTAATGTTTTTTTTTTTTGAAAAACATTCAATTCAATTTTATTGCGCCAATTCATGAAGCATGTCATCTCAAGGCACTTTACAAAGTGTAATTCAATACTTTTTAAATGTCTTTAAATGTAGTCAAATATTGTGGTCAGTAACAGATATTCCCTTAAGAGAATAATAGAAATATATCAAGTTTTATTTTGTTTTGTAAAAACCTTGCAAAATTGAAGATATTGTTTTGTTTATTAAAATAATTAACTTACCTAGACATTTCGTGATGCACTGTAGTGGGTGGTGTCTGTTGAGGTGTTAAATGTGTTGACTGGGTTGGGGGGGCAGTTGGTGTGGTCTGCTGAGGTCCATCCGCTTGAAGCTGCGCACTCAGTAATGTCACAAGATTTCTTGCAACCTCTTGTATGGAACCAGTCTTAAAATAAATTAAGCACTTTATTCTACATATAAAATACTTTAATACATAATCAACATAAAGTATAAAAAAATTCTACAGGTAATTATGAACCATTTTTGCTTTGACATATTGATCAAGCTCCAGAAATATATTTCACAATTTTTACTGTTCATCACATTTATTTAATCAGAACCTGCCGGAAAATGTCTCTGCAGTGCACTGAAGGTTCTGGGCTGTTTCTCTGTCCTGGTCGGCTTTCTAGGTTAACATGGACCGCAGCACTCTACTTATAAGTGTCGACAGAGCTAGCTGAAGTAATTTTAACTCCGACAGACCTGTACAATAATTAATAAAAAAAAAAATAGTAAAACTAAGGAAAAACAGTTAATACTAGTAAATGTTCAAAAACGCCTTATTTTAGCAATATTTGTTGCTTGTATTTTTTTTCTAACTCCGAGTCTGTTAGCATAGAATGATCTCCTCTTGAAATGGCCCGAACGTAACGTTAGATATATCTGCTGCGACGTTACAGTATTAAAGCCTCAAAGTGCTAAGCATTGATAACGGACATAACACATGAAAAAAAAAAAACCCTACATTTCCTGAGTGCAAAATATTATCATTTTTATAGGTTCAATGCAACAACAGAGGAGGAAAGGTAACATAAAAGTAAAGTCATAATGAAAAATCGATTTGATTTTATATATATATATA
>NW_015150966.1:526342-530393 GCF_000732505.1 Cyprinodon variegatus | reverse complement strand
GGAATTTCTCCTCCATTGTTCTTCTGGCAAACGGGTAAATAAAAAATGATCTCACCGAATTTGGTGGAAGCTGCATCTCGCTCGTTATGTGGTTCGCCATTATCCCTCTAATTGTCTGCACCTGCGCATTGGGCTTCTAAAGCGCAGTATTTTCAGAGCCCCAAGAACTTTGCACTATATTTTACAAATACAGTTATGTCCCTGACCCATTAATATTCCAGACTATATGCCTCCTTCTGACAGCACCAGTGTTTAATATGAAACAGGCCACTTTTAGTGTATAATGATTAAGCCCCACAGTGATAGCTACACTTTGAAATTGTCACTTTTTCATCATTCATATCAGACTTCATCAAAACAAGGAAAGAAACCCGGCTTCTGTCATCACCTTTCTAATCCAAAATACAATGAAGGATTCTGCACAATGTGTAGGATATGAGAAATCCAATATGTACATGATATTGATGTGACGCACGCGCGCTGGCAGTCCTTTCATCAAAGCACATGTGCTGAAATAGCTCTACCTCACTGGCATTTCTCATCCAACGGGCTTCGCCCCTCTCCATTCTCACATTGGACGATTGACCAATGGTGAACCAGCTCACAATGGACCGAGCCTATCGCCTGCCAAGCTCACAATGGAACTCCGCCAATCACCGCCACGATAAACGGAACCTATCAACGTCCGAGCTCACAATGGACCTCGGCCAATCAATGTCTGAGCTCACAATGGAAGTCGGGCAATCAACGTGAAGCATAACTTGTAGAAAAAAATAGAGAGAGAAAAAAACAAGTTGCCGATCTTATTAGAAAATTAAAAAAGAGAGAGAAAAAAAGTTGCCGATTTTAGAAAATTTAGCTCTCGGTGGCCAACTTTTTTCATCAAGAAAAAAAGAACCTTACATTAAGTATACATTTATATAGTTTATTTTTTCCTTCCATTCAAACAACGTTATTCCCTCTTTATTTCACATTAGCTACGAATAACATAACACAGATTAAGTAAATTAATGGTATTATGATGTCACATATATCCTCTTTATTACATATTAGCTAAATATAATATACTGTAGATTAAATAAATTAATGGTATTATGATGTCACATTTTCCCTCTTTATTACACATTAGCTAAATATAATATACTGTAGATAGAATGAATTAATGGTATTATGATGTCATGTTCTGTTAGCAAACTAACAGTTTTGGAAGGTTAAGGTTTACAATATAGTAACTTTTTAATTTAAAATGTCAGTAAAAATGTTTAAATCCTTTCATCTCATACCAATTGTTAGCTGTATAAAGTGCATTAATACTGTATTATGTTTGATTCTTCTCTTTTTTTTATATTGTCTTCAGATGAGCACCAAGCCAAAGAGCCATAAAGGGATGGGAGATGGGGAGTGGATGGCAAGGCTCAGGGCATTTGCCAGCAGTGGGGTTTGGCCTTCAGATGCTGGAAATAGACCAGCCCCAAGGCAGAAGAAATGGCATGATCTTTATCAGAAGGTGAAGTGAAGCCACTGTATAAAATAAATTAATTAATTAATAAGAAAAAAAAAAGAGACATGAGTAATTGTCATTTAATAGGATGATGCTGTACTGTTTCAGATAGAAAAATGCCCGATGCAAACCCAAGGTCAGACCACCCTTTTTGGAGGGTCTGTGTCGTGTAATTGCAGCTTTCACTCTGCTAAGGTAAACTGGTTTAAAATAACAGCTATGTCTTGTCTTTTACAATTCTGGTGAATGATCTTTTTATACCTAGAATATATATCTTTTTTTAGCCTGCTCTGCAGCATCCTCCTCCTGTGACCCAGCACTCTATGGCTGCACCATCTACTTCTGCTGATACAGCTCCAGCCGCACGGTCTTTCTTGAGGGTCCCTCTGTCTTTGTCCATGGTAAATGTTTTGTTTCTCTGCTAAATACTTCATAGGATTACATTTGCCTTGTGCAACAAACCATAATAACAGCTTTCAAGCATCATGTTTTTGTGTATTTAGATGCTACGATTCATATTAGATTTATTTTACATTAGTGTACATTTATTATTTCAGTTCACTAAATCCCGTTTTGGCGGGTCTCTGTCGGATTCACTGAAGCCCAACTTGGTGGCCCGGAAAAAACCTACCCCGTCTCCGTCCTCTGTGAGGACCTCTACCCCGTCTCCGTCCTCTGCGAGGACCTCTACCCCATCTCCGTCTTCTGTGAGGACCCCGACTCCGTCTCAGTCCTCTGTGAGGACCTCTACCCCGTCTAAGTCCTCTGTGAGGACTTCTACCCCGTCTCAGTCCTGTGTGAGGACCTCTACCCCGTCTCCGTCTTCTGTGAGGACCCCAACTCCGTCTCAGTCCTCTGTAAGGGACCTCTACCCTGTCTCCGTCTTCTGGGAGGACCTCTACCCCCGTCTCCGTCTTCTGTGAGGACCTCTAGCCCTTCTCCATCCTCCGTGAGGACGCTTATCCTGTCTCCATCCTCTGAAATAAGCCCTAGTCCCTCTCCATCTACAGAGAGCAGCCTAAGTCCCTCTTTATCTGCTGTGAGGAGCCCTAGCATCGCTTCATCCTCCGGGATCCCAGCACACACCTGCGAGACAGTTTCATCTGTAAATACAAGAGTTTTTCTTCATGAAAGTAATGGAGTTAAAGGTCCAATTATTAAGATATATTTATGCAGATTTCCAAATCTCTTGTGTTGTTTTCAGGGGGAGTCTGGAATGTCCCTGCTACAGTCAGCAGCAGCTGGGGATGCAGCTAATTTCTGGTTAACAAGTGAGATGAGGAAAACCATACCTGTGCAAGATCAAAGATGGATTTCTAATACCCTCTTTCGCTCTGGAAAACTGCGACCAGATTTGAAGCTCTGGTATAACCCTCCTGTGCCAGGGACAGGCTTGCTAATCAGCCAAGCCTGTTCCCAGTTGTGTGCCAGGAGCCCCCAGAGCCCGCTGATGTCCCCACTGATCGCTGGTTGCTGTCTGTGTATGGCAGAGACATCCTGTCACGCATTGACCACATCAAAGCCAGCATCACATCCACAGTAGGAACCATATTAAAGATGGATTCCACCAAAAAGGTTAGTAATAATACAATGAAAATAGCATTTATTATTATTACCAGCATTACTACTATTATTCTATTCCCCTTGATAAACTCCCTTGTAATGAGATTTAACATCATATTTTTAATTGTAGATCACAAAGAAGCTGGCAGGACACAGCAAAGGAACAGCTCTGTGGGTGTCTTCTGTGGGCAATGAGCTGGAGGGTCCAGGACTTGACAGGTGGCTGCTGGCCTGATGGAGCGGTACCGCCAGGCTGGGGTTGCACCTCCTAAGGTTCTATATGTTGACTGTGGCTGCTGTGTGACTGATGGGCTGAGCAAGCTGCAGGCGAGGTTTGGAGAGTGGTTAGATCTCCACATTCGACTTGATATTTGGCATTTCATGCGCCGTCTGGCAGTGGGATGTACTACAGATGCTCATCCCCTTTATCCTGCTTTCATGAGAGCCCTGTCCTCGTGCATCTTTGAGTGGGATGCACTTGAGGGTCCAGATGAACCTCATCGCAGGTCATTGTTTCCTGCATCTGTAAACCCTGATTAGACTATCGTTTGTCGTATCCCCTTCCCAAAATCTGACTCTGTCAACTAAGGCTGCCTTTTTCGCCTGATTCTCCTCAAACTTCCTGAAAGTTATGGGTGCTGCCATGTTGATTTGCTTGTTTACCTCTAGAGAACAGTAGTACCATAGATTGTCACTAGGAGGCGAGGAACCATGCTAGCGTGGTGTGGAGATGGTCGTAAGGAACGGAGCTCGACACTGTTAACTGATCCAAGCTCGGCACGGATCGGTTTTCAGAGGGTAGTGTGAATGTGGCTTTGGTGTCTCTGTCTGCAGCCCTGCTGGTGGTGTTCCCCTGCCCATAGCTGGAGATGTTCTTGAGACCCCCTCCACAAATCTCTGACGTTCTTTTGTGCCAGCTGTTCCTCTAATTTCCTCCCATAGTCCTACTTTGCCGCCCTGATCTTCCACTGAAGCTCTTGCTGGACT
>NW_015150966.1:524486-526203 GCF_000732505.1 Cyprinodon variegatus | reverse complement strand
AAGTTTAATCAGTACTTCCACTTTTACCAGAGTATTTTTTAACACAAGTATCTGTACTTTTACTCAAGTACGGAAAGTGAATACTTTTGCCATCTCTGCTAGGAGGCGAGGAACCATGCTAGCGTGGTGTGGAGATGGTGGTAGGAACGGAGCTCGACACTGTTAACTGATCCAAGCTCGGCACGGATCGGGTTTCAGAGGGTAGTGTAAATGGGGCTTTGGTGTCTCTGTCTGCAGCCCTGCTGGTGGTGTTCCCCTGCCCATAGCCGGATATGTTCTTGAGACCCCCTCCACAAATCTCTGACGTTCTTTTGTGCCAGCTGTTCCTCTAATTTCCTCCCATAGTTCTTCTTTGCCGCCCTGATCTTCCACTGAAGCTCTTGCTGGACTCTACGCTGCTCTTCTCTGTCTCCTGAGGTGAAAGTCCTTTCTGTCTTGTTCAGAAGGACTTTCAGCTCAAGAGTCATCCAGGGGTGGTTGTTTGGGAAGCTCCATAGCCATCCGAAGGGCACCATGCTCTCCACACAGAAGGTCATGTAGTCAGTGATACATTCAGTATGGCTGTTGATGTCATTACCATGAAAGCTTTGGAATATACCCCAAGTTCCTCCATTACATCCATTGAAAGTCTTTACATGGGTTATTGAAGTTGATTTGTTTAAATTTCAGATTTGCTATCCGAACTTCATTAACAATGTATTCTAATTATCTTCCTTTAGCCAATAGTCTAAATTGAATTCCTTGTTTTATGAATGTTATTCACCCTCCTCCAGATCCTCCCTCTCTTTGTCATATCCTTTTATAACAAAATTAAGATTTGGTTTAAGCCAAGTTTCCTGTACACAGGGGCGGATTAAGGAAAGTTGGGGCCCTAGGCAAAGACAGACAGTGGGCCCTCTAAATTGAGAAGACCACACATAATACAGACCCATTGTACAGAAATTTTAATTCAATTTCAATTCACTTTATTTATATAGCACCAAATTCACAACACGTGTGGTTGGAACCTTTATTCCACTCTGGATTCTTGTGAGTGTAGTCTTTGTTCACTTTATAATAAAAAAATAAATAAATCGACAGTTTTGAAAACTTTGGTTTTCATTCTTTTCCTTCTTTGTGTGTCAACTTTCACGGTTGCTTAGCAACAGAGCCTACGGCGGTAAAACCCGCCGAAGGGTAGACCTGTTCGAATTCACAGCCAAAACACTTCCGGTCTCCTTATTTTCACGGACTTCGAAGGATCCAGTCTGGTAGACCGCGTCCTTGGAGGATGCAGCCCAGGATTTCGAACAGAGCCATGGTCTGCTCATCTGTTCTCCATTTTTCATTTGTATGAAATAATAGCTGCATGAAACATGACAACAGACAAGATACAGGAGAGCAGGAGGCAGGGTTATGAATTTACTTTCTCTGGAGAGCAGAGTTTGCTGCTTTTATATGGTGTTGACAGAGTCTCCGTTAAAAGAAAAAAGGCGCGAGATTTGATGCTAGGCGGTTTTTTGAAATCAAAGTGCTAAAAGGGTCTGAAAAGTCACTAAATATAGCGACAAAAGTGCTAAATTAGCAACACAGCTATTCGCACGTTTGTTTTCAAATGGTTTGCTGCTGTCTATTTGAACCTTTCTCAAGATGTGCAGCAAATGGACTGATCCAATATGGTGGACACTGAACGGGTGGGGTGGGGGGATGGGCAGAGACACTTCAGTTTTAGGCCCCG
>NW_015150966.1:518533-520646 GCF_000732505.1 Cyprinodon variegatus | reverse complement strand
CTCACTTTTTCTTTTTTCCGTACAGAACTAGGGAAGAAAGCCTTTAGCCACGCAGCTCCTGGTGCGTAGAATTTGAAACTGGAAACTGCAAGTTGACTGAGTTTTTATCCTTAAATGCTTTTAAGTTGAAAGTGAAAGAATTTGAAGCAGTAATTGTTTTACTTGATATGTTTTGTTAATGTACCTGTCATTTAATTTAATATATCTCTGTTTATTATGTAACTTTGCTGCCAGGACCTCTTGGACAGGACTCCCTTGAAAAAGATGTTTTTAAACTCAATGGAATTATTTCCTTGTTAAATAGAAAATAAATCAATAAATTTCCGAACTAAGCATTCTTAAGAAATAAAAATAAACCCCTTGTCTGTTGACCAACTGAAACAAAGGATAAATCCTGCTTCTAGATTACATAAATGAGGCACTTAAATTTAATTCAAAGTTTATTCTTTAAAATACTTTTTTTTGGGTCAAAATTTCTCTTCGCCAGTGTTGCCAACTCCCCAGCAAGAGAAGTTGCTATTGGCTGTCCTGTAAGGCGCTATAAGACACTAGATGATGTCATCACCCAATCTGCATATTTCATTTCATCCAGCTGTAGGTGATTCAGAATCCCTATGATTGATTTTTTTTGGATCTGTCCTACAGTGCAGAAAGATAGCTGAAAGGAAAAACCTGTGGGAATTTTCAGAATATTAGCTTTTATAGAAAGAAGCAAGTAAATAAAATACATATAATTCAGCCATTTAGTTCCACACTCCATGCCAGTTACTGTCAGTAATTCATCATTAGTTGTTTACGAACCAATGAAAAAAAATTCACTAAGAAGAAAGCGATGCAGAGAAAGGAGGAGCAGAAAGGGGCAGGAATATAATAAAGCACCAGTTAATTTTTATAAATAGGGTTTTATAAACTATTTTGTAAGCTTGAGCAAGATTAGTAACAGCTTAAAACCTGTGCATTTCATTTGCAATCTGGATTTGAAGTTTAAAGGTTCTTTCTCTCTGCTGCAGCACAGCGTGCAGACAGCCTGCCCTGCATCAGTCATTACAATTCAATTTCAATTCAGTTTATTTATATAGCGCCAAATTCACAACACATGTAATCTCAAGGCACTTTACAGTTCAACCAGATCATACAGTCAAAATCATTACAGCAGATAAGATAGAGGAGAGCAGGAAGCGGAGTTATGAATCTACTTGCTCTGGACAGCAAAGTTTGGTGCTTTTATATGTTTTCTCCAACGTCTCCAGTGACAGAAAAACATCACTAGATTTGGCACTAGGCACTTTTTGGAAAATAAAAGCGCTAAGTTGGCAACACTGCTCTTTGCACCATTTGTTTTCAAATGGTTTGTTGCTGTCTGTTTGGACCTTTCTGAACATGTGCAGCAAATGGACTGATCCAATATGGTGGACACTGAAAGAGGGGGGGCTGAGACACACTTAATACTATAATTATTCTGATGGAATTTTTACGAAAAGATTTTCATCAACTAATTTGCTAAAATAAAAGCTGTATTAACCATACATGTAAACAGAGTATATGGGCCCCCCAGGAACGTGGGGCCCTAGGCAACTACCTAGTTTTGCCTAATGGTTCATCCGCCCCTGAGTGCACTTGTGCTCTGAGAAGGTTCCAAGGACCCGGTTCGATCCCCACAGCCTCCCCTCTGGGTTCCTGAGCAAGTCCCTTAACGCCTGCTTGCTCCCTGGGCACCACACAATGGCAGCCCACTGCTCCCCAAAGGGGATGGGTCAAATGCAGAGAATGAATTTCCCCATTGCGGGACAATAAAGGGATTTACTTGTTTTAAAACATTACATTACATATATGAAAAACTGTTGCAAGGTGTTAAAAGGTTTAATGTACTTCACAGTCAAGCCTTTTGGGAGTATAAAATTATAGAGCCTAATGATTCAGCTAATACTAGATTAAGGCAGTTTGGTATTTGGTGCTGCCAGGAAAACAGTTAAACAGGCTAAAGCCCTGAGAATCTGCTGCAGTGATTTCAGAGTTAAACTCATCCCAGCATTGTTAGATGAAATCAATGAGATTCCTTAAAGTCAGAGGAAGAAAATGGGGACTTCAAAATTAGGTCAGGCTAACAGGACCT
>NW_015150966.1:514846-517301 GCF_000732505.1 Cyprinodon variegatus | reverse complement strand
TTATTTTATACCTTGATAGAAATCCAGCCAGAAGCTCTCAGAGAGAGACGCTGTTGTTTTCCATCACATTCAGAGCTTTTATCTCTCTGCTCTTCATGATGACTGCAATGATCCCTATTAGAGTAAAAGTCCACCTGACCTCATGCTGGGTTCATGGATAATTAGCTGCAAGTTAACAATGTCCCGATCTGAGTCAGTATTTAGGTGTGATCGCTATCTTTAGTTTGGATCCACTTCCTCCTGTTCTTGTGCGTAAAGACGCACCGCGCTCCAACTGTGCGGATGGCTCCGCGCCATCTGTGAAATCACTCATGTTCCCTTGTTTCATGTAATGACCAAGGCAGGCCGACATCATTGGACTGAACAGCAGTTCTGGACATTACAGGACAGACTAACTACCTGTCCTTCCACGCGTCTGCACGTAGTTGCGCGGTCGCGGTGCCGCGTGCGCGCGCGCGCAAATACCATCTCCCTCATCTTTCACATTGCATACCGCTTCTGATGTTTTTGGGAAGGATCGGTTCATTTCTGTAGAAGGAAAAGGGGAACATAAGTTGATGATGCTATATTTAAATATTTAATTCCTGTTGTGATTGTTCTGGCATTCCTGAGAATATAACATTTTCACACATGCTTCAGCTCAGTAGCTATATTCAGCAGCACGGTGTTTTTTTTTTAAATAATTTTTTATTGTTATGTTTTGAAAAATCTTCCGTTGAGGAGCTGAGTGAACTAACGGTGTGTTCCGTTATTTACTTCCACGCAAAGGGGCGTGGCCCAGGTACAGGCTGTCTGTCGTCATCAAATTTCTCTATTCTTTATTGCGTCATCACAAGGCAGGATTACAGTATTGACCAGTGTAGCAGGTGAAGGTTGTTGGATAAGCTGCATTTTTTGTCCCCTCCAGTGTTTTGTTGAACCATCGAGTTTTATTAAGAGAAGTAGAATCCCTTGGTTATCTTACCAATTAAGGTTGGTTTTATATTGTATGAAAACACTCAATCTTTTCACAGTTTTCTTATTATTTTGTTGTGAAAGGATATAAGCAGTAGCATTCAGGTTTGTCTTTTTTTATTCTCTTACAGACCGGATCATGCCTCTAGAGCATCCTAAGGGCTACAACCCTAAAATGTCCTCCAAGTGTCATCAAGACAGCTTCAAAGAGGCTCAAAAGCATCCGGAAGACAAAACCCTTCCAGGGACCCCTCAATGTAAGAAAAGAAGATTTGAAGAGGGTCCAAGGACATCTTCACCATGCATCCCAAAACAGGTAAAAGTTAACAGAGGGGCTAAAAAGGTTGATAAGAAGTCCGAGAGTTCTAGTTGTGGTTTTCCTCTGAATGTTAACAAGTCAGATAAGATATCTATCAAAACATCTATGGATTGTAGCATTGGTCCAGAGAAAAAAGGAAACAATTACTATAAAGATAAGGCTAATCATTCAACTCCATTCCAGATTGTGGTCCTTCCTCCGCACCTTCAAATGCTTTGGGGCAAAGAACATCCAGAGGTTCCTCTAGAGCATCCTAAGGACAACACCCCTGAAAGAACCTCTATGTTTCATAAAGAAAGCTTCAAAGAGGCTCAACAACATCCAGAAGACAAAACCCTTCAAGGGACCTCCCAGTGCAAGAAGAGAAATTTTGCAGAGGCTCTTAATTCATCTCCCCCCTGCAACCCTAAAAAGAGAAAAGTGAACATAGGGGCCAAAGCGGTTGATAAGAAGTCAACCAAGTCTAATAGAGAGCCTCTTGGGAAACCTAAGGACGTAAGGGATGGTTGTATGAGCCGAAAGGGACAAGAGAAAAAGGACTGTGAAAATAAGGAGAAACAGTCAAACCAAATCCAGTACAAAGTTCTTCCTTCAAGTTTCAAATTGCTTTGTGAACCAGACCTACCGGTAGACCACCAACAGCATCCAGAAGACAAAACCCTTCAAGGGACCTCCCAGTGCAAAAAGAGAAATTTTGAAGAGGCTCTCAATTCATCTCCCCCCTGCAACCCTAAAAAGAGAAAAGTGAACATAGGGGCCAAAGCGGTTGATAAGAAGTCAACCAAGTCTAATAGAGATCCTCTTGGGAAACCTAAGGACGTAAGGGATGGTTGTATGAGCCGAAAGGGACAAGAGAAAAAGGACTATGAAAATAAGGAGAAACAGTCAAACCAAATCCAGTACAAAGTTCTTCCTTCAAGTTTCAAATTGCTTTGTGAACCAGACCAACCGGTAGACCATCAACAGCATCCAGAAGACAAAACCCTTCAAGGGACCTCCCAGTGCAAAAAGAGAAATTTTGAAGAGGCTCTCAATTCATCTCCCCCCTGCAACCCTAAAAAGAGAAAAGTGAACATAGGGGCAAAAAGGGTTGATAAGAAGTCTACCAAGTCTAAGAGAGAGCCTCTTGGGAAACCTATCAAGGACGTAAGGGATGGTTGTATGAGCCGAAAGGGACAAGAG
>NW_015150966.1:508942-512934 GCF_000732505.1 Cyprinodon variegatus | reverse complement strand
GGGTCCCTATGTTCTCCAGCAGTCTAAGCCTATAGCAGCATAACTATAGAGATAGCTCAGGATAACCTGAGCCACTCTAACTATAAGCTTTATCAAAAAGGAAAGGAGGGGTGTTGGCCTAGTAGTTAGAGCAGTAGTAATTAGAGCACACTTGTGCTCTGAGAAGGTTTCAAATACCCGGTTTGATCCCCGCAGCCTGCACTCTGGGTCTATGAGCAAGACCATTAACCCCACACTGCTCCCTGGGCGCCACACAGTGGAAGCCAACTGCTACTCTAGGGGATGGGATATATACAGAGGAAAATTTCTCCTGTGGGAGATCAATAAGCTTATTACCTAAGCCTACCCTAAAAAGAAGACAGGGTGTCTGCCTGAGGGACTAAATAATGGACAGAGGAGGAGATGCGCGAGACGGAGAAACTGGGCTGCAGAGGGGGGCTAACTGAAAAGCTAAAGAGAAATCCCCACAGACCACCCCTTCCATCAATCCTGCTCTCCGACGTCCGCTCATTGGAAAACAAAATGGATAATTTCTGACTCGAACTGTCTTTAAAAAAGCAGATATGTGACTGCTGCGCCATCATTCTGATGGATTATTGGCTGCGTCCAGCAGTATCGGATGGGGCTGTTGGCCTGGGGGGGGGGGCTGATGCTGTACCGCTCCGATAGAAACAAGGAGCTCTGGATTGTACTCTGACTCGCTGCTGCGTTCCCAAAACTCAGCAGTACACAGTTCCTGAAGGTGTTGAATTCGACTGCACCCCCTCTATGCAAAGTGTCCAGCTATAGTCCTTTTAAAATATTCTCCAAAAAAAGCAGTGCCCCGGTATAAAAATAAAATAAAAAATAAAAACAAAGAACCAAAAAAAACAAAAAAGAAAATCTGTTCCAACATCCCCAGAACCAGTCAATAGTTGTCATATCTTGACCCCTGACCAGATCAAAAATCTCCGCTTAAATGTGTTATATCAAATAAACTACCATAATAAGTGTGCATTCCCTCTAAAGTATTGATTGCAGCTGTAGTGAAGTAAAGTCAGGTGTTCTTATTGCTTCATGCATAAAAAGTATGGTTACCCATCCTCCAAACTAGGGATGCATGATATAATCGGCCCCCTATCGGTATCGGCCTGTATCGGCCTTAAAACTGAATATCGGACATCGGCCACCCCACCGATATTTAACCCAATATTTGATCAGCTTCTGAGTTTCTACTTCTTCTTCCTCAAAAACTCCTTTTTTACAGACTTAAAAACTTCTAAAGACGAGGGAAAAAATATTGATACATTAAAACATCCCAATATCTTCATATGCTGATATATTGCCATTTAAAAACACCATATCAATCTCTTTTACTAATGAAATATTGCTATACGTTATCGTCAGAAATGGATAATAAAACTGCTATTTTCAATGGCTACTTATTTTTGTCCAGCTTTAACATCGGTATCGGATATCGGCCAAAATCCCAATATCGTGCATCCCTACTTCAAACTGTATATAGCCCCTCAAATGCTATCTATAAGTCTGCTCGCAGTTAAAAAAAAAACTGGTGAAGGTTTAGATCCTGGCCCTGACATTTAATTGCCATAAGCACTGTTAACTCATTAAGTCTTCATCAATATTGCTTATATTGAAAGATGTCATTGTTTGCTTTAAGAATTCACTCAGAACATGTTCTAATTTATCCTAAAGGGCATTTTGTTGTTGCTGGTTTACCTTTTCCCAAATGTTGAAGTTTCAACTTGTTGTCCCTGTAATATTCTGATAATTAACAACTGACCAAACTATTTATCAAAAACTCTAATTTATCGCATAGTAAAACATCTCTAAAACATCCTCTTTTTTATTCCTCTATTTAAGACACTACTTTTTATTCCTCTATTTACACTACTACACAATTATTAGGCTACCATCAAGGACATGAATGAATTTATACAGGAAATGAACATTTGCCAGGAAGATGTTTATGCAACGAAATAAACATCTTCGCGTTGTATATAGTTGTGTTTGTTTATTAAAACAAACACAACTATATACAACGCGAGGATCTGCCCACACATGCGTATCCAAAAATTANTAAAATCAGCCAAGAACTTAGTGAAGTCATTTCCTTTGATTTTTGGTTAGTGTTTCCTTCTTTGAATGGCTAATAATTTTCCCACCAAATGTCTTTCTGACAGCTTGGTGACGAGGTCTACCTTTCTGAAACTGAGACAAAAGACTCTGTCATACATCACCAACCTTTACAGCTCTACATCTCCCCCATCCTTACTTCTGCAGGTGCTGGCAGTACAGTATCAGATACAATCTAACATATGGGCAAAGGAAGTAGTGGGAAGTTACTAAAGCACTCTAGCGTGACAGTCTCTTTAAAACATGGGAGTTTTAGAGCAGGGTAACCATTAAGATCATTTTACATTCCTTTCCTCAGCTTAGTAAGAATGGTAAAGCTTTGGCTTTTAGTCAATAAACAGAAATATATGATCCAATTGTGCAGGTCACGCATCTTAAACCTTTTAGTAACTCAGACCTTTTAGTTTTCATCATATAAGCTTTACAATGAGAATATCAATGTACTATTTATGCGGTTTATAATGCACATAGTGCATATGTTATTGCACCCTAAATGAATCTGCTTTTTAGGATTTTGTTTCTTTTTCTTTTCAAGACTTTGGTTTCGACTTGCTGAATGTCACTTGGACAATTTACATCGCTGAACGTATAAATCCCATCAGGGCTTTAAGTTCCAGTGATCTAGAGTTGTTTATTGTCCCACAATAAAAAACTGAAGGAGTCAGATTCGTTTCTTCTGAGGCCCCAAGAATTTAAAACTCTGCTCTCTTCAAGTGGACAATTAAAAACGTATCTTTTTAAATCCACTTTTGTGTAAACATTGAGTTTTTGTATGTATTTTGTTTGTTGAAGCACTTTGTTTTTATTATCTTAAAAACTGCCATATAAATAATAATAAATACAATCTTCTGTGATTTTAAAATTAAGTTAATTAAATCTTGGTAAGTTTAGATGTTTGATTTAAAGCGCAATTAATACTAAAGAATTAGAGAGATGAACAACTATGACAAAAAGCCGACTGCATTTTAGTGAAATTATTCCAAATTGGCCTAAATTATAGTTTTCTGTCCAAGCTAAAAGATTTCCACCTGACTCATATCTCTGCTAGTTCTATATATATTGTGGAGTGACATCAACGAACAACATATAAAGAAAAATAACAAAGTGTCAGATGTGTTGAGAATGGAGAACAAGAAAGTAATAAGAAAAACAACCATGTAAAAAAAGAAATACCTCTTTACTCCCTGCTCCCCGGAGGACATACAGTGTCCATTGTCCTTTTTGTCTCCAGGCTCCATTTCCTTTTATTACCTCTATGGTGTCAGTATTACAGCCATTGACTCTGACCTTTTACATCTCTTTTCCCTCACATTCCCTACACAGAATTTCAGTTGAACCACATTTATTCAGCATGTTTGAAGATTTGAAACATCTTAAGACATGTTCCTTGGGAATATTTCCCAGTAATACCTTTTATATCTTCCAAAAGGAAATGACAAATTCTTTGTCACCATGGAAGAAAAATTGAACTGTAAATGAAATTGTAATTTACAGTCAACAAGCTGAATCAACTTTATGTGAACAGCTGCCATGAGGGGAGTTACCCTTTTCTCTTTAGCTTTCACACGGTTAGGTGTGGTTCCTTCATGGCTGAACAATTTTTCACTAAACTACATTTGTACCTGTTAGCTTTGTTTACCTTTCATGAAAAACACAAAGGTGTGGACAAAAATAAACTACATTTCTATATTCTGTTTAGGGCTGCAGCAATCAATTTTAGTCATCTGTTAATCTTTTTGTTTTTGTTTTTTTAGATTCATTGATTAATCTAAAAAGAAGATACTTATAGAACTCACTGAAATTATCTAAGGTGAAAAAGGAAAAAAC
The DNA here is from genome assembly GCF_000732505.1 of Cyprinodon variegatus. Classification (NCBI taxonomy): domain Eukaryota; kingdom Metazoa; phylum Chordata; class Actinopteri; order Cyprinodontiformes; family Cyprinodontidae; genus Cyprinodon; species Cyprinodon variegatus. The sequence continues at coordinate 508,971 of NW_015150966.1, read as the reverse complement.
AAACACTTATTGCCCATTGTAAATGCAGC
>NW_015150966.1:505493-506802 GCF_000732505.1 Cyprinodon variegatus | reverse complement strand
CTTAAATTTGTACATTTGTTTTGGTCTGTGTAACTTGCATAACAATGATGCACAGTGGCTAAAAGACCTAAGAGCTGACTGTGCTGAGGAAGTGGACAGCACCAGGCCCGGACATGATCCACACCTACTGGCTAAAGAAGCTGACTTCTCTCCATGAACGCCAAGCAGTGAAGACCTAGGAAGACCTAGCTGTTCAAGAGCAGGCCCCCCCTCCAATGGCCTAACAGATAATGAAAGACTTCAAGAAGGGGACAGTGCCAAACAAATGTCTCTCCACAAAATGGAAGCTCCTACCAGGCATCATAGCAGCGAAGATCAGTGGCCACATGGATCAACACATGACAGAGGCACAGAAAGGCACTGGTCAAAACACCAGAGGAGCCAAACACCAACCGCTGGTTGACAGGTCACCTGAGACTGCTAAACCATGGTTGATTACAAGAAAGCCTATGACTCAATGCCACACACGGACCCTGGAATGCCTGAAGCTATACAAGATCAACAGCACTGGTGCTGCGGGAAACCACACTTGAAACCAACTTCAAGCTGCTTGCAAAAAGCTCCATCAGATATAGAATATACCAAGGATAGGCTGGGTCTTCTCTGCTGTTCTGCATAGGCCTGAACCCCATCAGCCAAATAAAAACAATACTGGCAATGGATACAGGCTCAAAAATATGGCTACTATCAGCCACCTCCTGTAAATGGATGACATCAAGCTGTATGCTAAGAGTGAACGAGACATTGGGCGTTTCTCAATATGCGTTCTTGAGCGTTCTCATGTGCTCGTGACGCGGACCAGAGTGACCAGCAGACCTCCGAGGGTAACCGCAGCCAGGGCTAAATTTACCCCGTCTGTAGTGCACTTCTCTCGGTCTAGGTATGTGTGAACTACCGCTCGTTCTGATGGCGGTTTTTTGCGGTTCGGTAATTTTTTTTAATGTTTTTTAAGCTTTAGAAATGAAAAATATTGTTTTTAAAATGCTTTGTGTAGGGAATAAATAGTTTTGACTGTTAAAGAAATGCTAAAGAACGTTGCCTGTGATGACGTCACGAGTACGCTTCTGTTCCAATACACATACGTGCTTGCGTTCTCGTCAAGTCCGATCTTCCTGCGTTCTCGCCAAGAACGGACTTGACGAGAACGCGAGTATGTACTCGCGTTCTCGTCAATTGAGAAACGCCCATTGACTCGCTGATTCAAACCACCCGGATCAACAGCAGGGACATTGGAGTGTCATTCGTGCTGGAGAAATGTGACCGGATGGCGACAAGGAGAGGGAAGGTAAGCCACAAAGAGAGGATCACA
>NW_015150966.1:501853-503933 GCF_000732505.1 Cyprinodon variegatus | reverse complement strand
TGTCAGTATTTAATAACATAACTCAGGTCTCTTAAGTTATTTTTCTTTAAAACAATTCTGTTATGGTTAAAAAAGTTGGTTAAATAAAGATTTAATTCGAAGTCTGTGTTTGTGTTTTTTATTAAAATTAAATAATTTAGCAATATTATAAAAAGTCCAGGCAGAGCTGCACATAAAATATGGTTTGAAATCTTTTCAACAATTATCGATAAATATGCATTTTTTTTTAATCGATAAGCTTTTTTCCATATCGCCCAGCCCTAGGCCTGAAACCCATCAGCCAAATAAAAACAAAACTGGCAATGGATACAGACTCAAAAATATGGCCACTATCAGCCACCTCCTGTAATTTTTTATTGTAATGTTTATACTTCATATTTATATTTATCTTACCACTGTTACCTGTCATGTCCCGCACTTTATGTCAGTTTTTAAATGTCAGTCTTGTATATTTCTTGTATATTTGTATATTGCAGAGAGTAAACGTGATTTCATTTCCCTTGTATGTCTTGTACATATGTAGAAAATGACAATAAAAGCTGACTTGACTTGACTAAATGGATGACATCAAGCTGTATGCTAAGAGTGAACGAGACATTGACTCGCTGATCCAAACCACCCGGATCAAACGGCAGGGACATTGGAATGTCATTCATGCTGGAGAAATGTGACCGGATGGCGACAAGGAGAGGGAAGGTAAGCCACAAAGAGAGGATCACAATCCCAGAAGGGAGAGTAGCAGATGTAGAAGAGAGATACAAGTACCTCCATACAGAGTAAAATTCATCTCAACTAATAGTATAATTAGACCTCTATTTTGAGGCAGTTACTACTCTACAGAGTAAAATACAACTATGTATTGAGTGAAATGGTGTTGGAGTTGTTCTCACTTTATGCTAAATTGAGTAAATTTTAATCTAGTGGGGTAAAACATGAACTCTAGATAGAGTAGAAATAACTCTGAAAATTTATCTCTATGCTGGGAGTAAATTTCACTCTTTTGGACTGGGACCAAATATTGTCTTTTTTGGAGTAAAGTTTTCCTCAAATTGAGTAAATTTTACTCTTCAAAATTTACTGTGTAATACCAAAGGCAAATGGCAATCACTAAGAGGCCATAAGGAAAACTGCAACTGCCAAATACCTGCAAAGAGTAAGGAAAGTTCTCAGAAGTCAGCTCAATGGAAAGAAAAAAATCCAGGGAATCAACAGATATTCCTTGCACGTAATCAGACAACCTGCTGGGTAATAAGTTGGCCTGAGGAGGAAATTCAGGCCACTGATGTTAAAACACAGAAGCTACTCACCATGCATGGAGGATTCCATCCAGTATCCACAGATACTAAGCGCACAATAACATGGTCAACAAACCAGGTTTTGAAAGCTTTGTCAGTGTAAGCAGGTCCCAAATCTAGATAGATAATATAATCAGCAGCCCCATAGAGCTCTGTCAGTAGAAAGAAGCTTTAAGTGCTGCAAGTTTCTTTGGTAGATGGCTGCATTGACTTTTCAGTACCAACATCAGACCCACTGGGCAAAAATTGGTTGAAAAGATATTGAAAAAATGACAGGATTTAAGTCCAAACAACGTCTACATTTGGTTGAAAACGGAAAGGTGAAAAGCCGTAATTTTCAGATCGTTAAAAAGACGTTGCAATCGCAGTTTTTAACCTATTATTGGACTAAAGACGAAAATTGGGCTGTGTTTGGTCAGTGTGATTTTGTCCAACGACTATTTCTGGACTAAATTAAGACTCTGATAGACTGACCAGATTTAGCCTAAAAACCAACGTCTAAATGAAGTCTGCTGTTTGGGGGGCAGGTCTTGCTGGCTATAGGAACACAAATTCAAGGAACATTGCTTCTGTGCTTTCCTCTTCATCCAAAATCTGGGGCCGTGGTTATTTATGTTTATGGATCATAATAACCACAAAACAAAAACAAAAAAAAAAATGGTGGTAAAACTTTAAGTTTGGTTTCCTCTGCCTTAAAACCTGGTTAAAGGCACACTATGCAACATTTTTCAGTTAATTAATGTGTTCCATAACGTTTTGGATGATTAAATGATTCATTTTAGGTT
>NW_015150966.1:497275-500625 GCF_000732505.1 Cyprinodon variegatus | reverse complement strand
TTTTACTTTCGCCCTCTGGGGGGAGCCTCACTGGAAAATCAACACCGGTTGCATAGTATACCTTTAATACTCAATGCATTGAACTGTTTGAACCAACAGTGAGCCAGTAGTATTATCACTAATACCAGCAGACATGATAAAATATGTACAACTGTCCTGACTGCTTTGGTCTATTACTGAAGTGTGGTCTGCGCTAGCTTTTTAACTCTACTTCCTGTTTATTAAAGCTGAATGTAACTTATATGACGGTGCTTTGAATTGCAAAACTAATTCAAGTTTTTTGACAACATTTTAAAGTTTCACCAACATTTGCATTATTTTTGAATGGAAACATGGATACAAACAGAAAAAGAAAAAAGTCAGAACGTTTACCCTGTGCTTTTATATAATGTTTCCAAATTCAAATGACTAAAATATACAGAGTACAACTTTCTGAATTCGGCAGAAAAATATATTTTGATTTTTGTTGTTACAATATCACCATTTCTTCAAATGTACCAGTATAGGAGAACTGAGTTGACGAATGTTATATATCTCCATCTCATGCTCTGTCAGATTGACCGTTTGCCTAAAATGCTGGAGGCACAGGCTTTGATCAAACAAACACCAAGGTGTGGGATATCAGTGTGCCCTGCAGAGTCTGACTGCTAACACTGTGAGAAAAGTTAGCACTGCTGAAGCCGGCTGAAACACACACCAAGCAACAGCAGGGAGTCGCTGGGAATCTGGAATAATTTCACAAATGCAAGGACTAAATTGGTGTATGGTGTCGAGGGAATAGTAATCTAAAGACATGGGGGGGGGGGCAGAGCATTTGGCGAAGAGGCACATTTGACAAAAACTTGAGCCATAATGACCCCATAATGATATTATCAATCAAATAGATCATATTTCAAAGCAGCTAAGTGTGGCATCATTATCGATCTTCTCAAGCTTTTAGATTGAACAATGGGAGGCTGAGGAAGTGCAATGGGCCTCTTGTATTTTAAAGCACGTTAAACACAATTTTGTGAAGAAAAGATAAAGCAGTTACTTTTAGCATAGAGGAGAAGCAGAGCTGATGAACATGGTTTAAACTTTCACATTTTTTTAAGTTCCATTCTGTTTTAAAAATGATCTCATACCAAACTATGATCTATGACAAAACAAGCAGGCTGATTGTTTTAGTTCTTATCTTAAAATCAATTAAAATCATCTTGGCCACACATGGACCAGACTCTGGGCCTCGTTTGGTTGTATTCTTCTACTTCCATAGGGCTTCGACACAGAGCAGAAACCAACAACCCGAGAGTTCCGGCCTTCCACTGTAAGAGTGAGAAGAACTTTATTGACTCGGTATAATTTGCTATAAGTAGCAGCATTGTGACTACTTTCCAGCAGCACTGTGATAATTAAAGTGATGCTTGATTGCTTTGGTTTTGTGTTTATGGGTCGCTTTGTCTCCCTCAGCATCAAACACGTCCACCGTTTCCACTGCTGCTTTGTTTCTTTGCATACAATTTGTCCCGGCTGTGTTTGATCGCTCATCCATCCTGTATCCTGACAACCCCGTTACACAACACCTGCATTCATGCAGTTCACCTCACAGCGACATGAGTGCTGCGCAGACATGGAGTGAACTTTGCTCCATCATTGTAGCAAAGAACACATTTTGGAAATGGAAATAAGAGAACTTTGAAAAATGTTTTTGAAGTAACTTTTTCATTTTCTCAGAATTTTTTTATTTAAATTTTTTCCAAATATGTTTTCTTTGCAGATTGTATGTTGCCATTTTTTTGTCTGTTTTTCAGATTGCGTTTTAGTTATAGGGTTCTTTTCAAACTGCATTGTACCGATCACTGCCTCTTCGTTTCCTCAGCAGTGAGGAGCAGAAATGCAGTCCTATTGGTCTGATTGCACGTCCGCAACAACAATTTATTGGTCAATGTGCGCAGGAAGAGCGAGGGTTTGTATTGATCTTGAAGAATGTGATATGTGAAACGCAATTTGAAAACAATGCAATTTGTAGAACTCAATCTGAAAACTATATATAAGTGTGAAATCTTTAAATTTAGAAAAAAAATTATTTTCTGTTCTTAAAATGTTTCTTAAAGTTTATTTTCTGCATTTCATTTCGTCAATCTTTAAGAATATAAAAAACCCATGTATATGTATTCATTTAATTAAACTTGACATCTGTTGCATGAAGCATAAACAATACAAAAGCAAAAGACCAAGTGTGCAGAAGTCAATAAAACATGCGTATACAACCAGATGCCCCAGGTGGGAGGAGAAGAGAAGTGAGTACAGGATGTGATAGTGGCTCCCACGCTGCTGAGCATACGACCCACAACACAGGAGGATCAGATGACAAGCCTCAGCCGACAAACACACGCCAAGCCATGCACTTCTTTTTTTTTTCCAGCTTGTCCCCTTCTGGCAAATAGCTAACTGCATGTGCTGTGCTGCTATTTTATGGGAAAATTCTGCCGAATTAGTCTAAGCTTCTGCATTTGAATCACTGTTCTTATAATTAGGAAGAACACTGCTGTTATGAATGCAGCCAACCTAGAATATAGATGTAACCCACTATTTAACCTCAGGTGGTTTAAACAATTTGCCAACATCTTTTATATAAATAACTATTATCATTAATCCTTCTAAATGTTCTGAAAACTCATCTGGTTTAAATTTTGATTAACATACAGAGCTAGTTTACAATGATTTAAAATTACTTCTGACGACATTAAACCTTAAAAAAAGGGCTTATATAGTAAACATTAACTAACCTTTTGCAATGAGAATACAGTATGTGTTTTAGCATAGAACAACGTGTTCAAATGTGACTGCCAGATAACTGGTCGAGCTAGTTCCTTGGCACTTTGTCAGTTCTCTTAAGTTATGAGTTTATTACCTTAAATGAAAGGTTTCCTACTTCATGTTTGATTAAAAAAAAATTCTTGACTAAAACAGACGAATGTAAACACTGTCAAAACTTACTTCTCATGAAGTCAAGGTAATCATATTTTCCATTGGGACACTTTTTTTATGCAGCTCCATTTTCACTTAAGTAAGCAACAAATTTGGTTAGAAATTGTTGCCAGAAAATTGTCATGGTAGAACGAGTCATTTTCCGTGAACTCTCAGGGTGGAGGTTCGTGGAAGAAGGCAAAGCTTTTTGGACTGGTGGGATTTTCTCCATCTTACTTGTCAGTAATCTTTTTTAAGTTTTTAATTTTAATTTTTTTAAGTTTTTCAGTAAGAGAGGGAGGCAGTCCTAGTCCGAGTCCTTTTAAATACAATTTTTTTTAGTTGGTCTTGACGCTGAAAAAACACCCATTAAAAGTTGAAATTTATTTTTTTTTTTTTTT
>NW_015150966.1:494105-496675 GCF_000732505.1 Cyprinodon variegatus | reverse complement strand
TAATCAGCGATCCTACCTAAGATTGAACGATTTGCATGTATCCCTAAGTAGACTGCGGCTCAGGAGTGCTGTGAGGCAGAGGTCATGGTTCTTGCAAGGCTAAAGGCACCTTTTTGGTGAATACAGGGAAGTGAGCGAGGGACTGCTAAATGATTCATAATTCGTTGTCCTCCTTTAGCATAAACACAGGCCAGCCTCATCCCCCTCTCTTCCCCCTTACAGCCCGACCTACTGCTGGGAAATCTGTAACTATACAGATAAGCTGCAGAAAAACATGGCGACCAAGCAACAGCTCCTACCGGTGAGGGTAGAGACCTTCTCTGATTTAGCTGCCGAACATCACCACAATCAAAACACTGGAAAAAAAAGGCTGTCGCTCATGATTGGCATGGAGAGACTTTGAAAAATATGTAAACTGCGCTGCTCTCTACTTCCTTGTGAAGTGTGGTGTTGTCAGCTTGACGTTTGTGCTTCGAGAATCGGAGAAAGGCACATGGGGTATAGAAGCTGCAGTCGCTGTGACAGGCAGCTCATTTTCGGATGGATTGTACATGCGTCAAGCGTAACTCAACCTTAAACCAGCAAAACCAGCCCCCGGCCAAACGCCGCCTCTCCCCCTTTCTGTCTCTCTCTGCCCAATGGACCTCTCCGATCTCCTGCAGTGGACCCTTTCCTCCAGGGGACATGGCAGCCAGCCTCAGTCCGGTCTCTGCCAGGGTTCTTGCCCAGATTGCCCTGCTGTTTCAGACTGAGCTCCAGATACGCCGTCTCACCTTCAGCTCCACCAAAAGCAGCCCTGATCCAGGCAGAGCTCCTGGACTTGCGAAATGGGAGAATCTCTGAAGGCTCTGATGGACCAATTGATGCCAACGGCTTTGTCCTGCTTTCCAAAGTAAATAAAGCACCGCAACTATCGTAGCAAAGCTAAAGTCCGCCATGTTGAGGGGAAACTGACAACCAGCTGATTTAGATGACGTAGTGGAGCCTGTCGCCTGCTGGACGGATTCACCCGCTGTGCTGATTGCTTTCACTCACCAGGCGAATTTCGGGTGAAATGCCAGGCAAACAAAAAGACACGAAACTACAGATTTTTTTCACTTTTCACTCTCAGTTTGAACTCCATTTCAGAGACTAAGCCCCAAAAATGAGCTGTAAACATGGAGGGTGTCAAAAGTAAACCACTGACTCTCCCATCTAGGCCTCATAACTGCTTACGTATCACTGATGAAAGTCAAAATATGAAAGCAGCTGGACAACACTTTGAGAGACAAAGTTCCTTTTCTAGAAAACTGATTTATTCATGAAGCACTTTTAAAAGCAGAACACTTTTTACTTTATTTTGTAAGATGAAATGACTGGAGCTCTACCATGCCTTCTTTCTTAAATATACTAATCACTCCGTTGCACAGAGTTCATTGACCTCACATTAGTTATGGATTTAGCCTCTAATTATTATATAATTATTATAATCTGTAATCATAATCCCTCATAAAGAAATTCCCAGGAATGGAAATGATCTACCAGCTGAAGTTGCTTGCATCATGAATCATTTGAAAGTTAAAAACATTTTGCCTGTTGGATCTGGTCATGCAGTGTGTTTACTTCCTGGAAAATTATTCGACGGAACGCAATGTTCACAAGGCGTGGAACTAATAAACAGGAAAATACTAGTTATTTTTAGTGCTAAGCTGTTCCCGCCCCAGTCTCACGTAAAACCGCTTTTTCTCTTTACTCAGTCTGTCACTCACAAATTCATTTCATATTTGAAAATCTACAAGCACAGCAATTTGCTTCTGGCTCTTACTGTACATCCTCTGTCTTTACAAACAGGTTTAGCCACGCATTCTTTGGAATGGGCCATGGCAGAACATTTCTGCCATGAAGGTATTCAACATATTTAATGCATCTGTCTTTTTTTATTGATTTATCCCTTTTGTTGAGCACTTTGGTAAGTAGCAGCTGCTTTAAAGAGCTTTATAGGTAAAGCTTTGGTGGCCTGGCTATGAGTGACTCCTGAAACAATATCTATGTAATAATTCCATGATTGGGAATGCTCAGTTATGCTATATGAAACTATGGCACTAACAATTTGCAATAATATACAAGTTAGGAATTTGAAAAACTTTTAATTTGGACCCTTTTTCTTTTGATTTTTTAAAGACATTAAAGTTTTGGTTCTATGGGGTGAATTTTGTTCCATTATTGTCTAAGGCTGAGAACATCTTTCGTAAATAGAAAAAAAAAAATAAAAGTCTGAATAAAAAATTAAGCTCTACAAAAAACGTGTTGATCAAAAACCTTGCTGTGCTCTGAGATTTAAAATTTTCATTTAAATTTTCTTTTCATATTCCTCTTCTTCAGATTGAATGTGGTGAATGAATTGTTTTTATATTGCGTTTTCAACATTAGCTTTACTTCAAGCACAATAAAATAAAAAACCTGTTCCTAATGCACATTTTAACCAATGCGATGCTGCTAACACCCAGCAGATCAATGCAAATGGATCTTTGCTCCTCGCTCTGAGTGAAAAGGGAATGTGATCTGGAAAATGTAATTTAAAATAATGCAGT
>NW_015150966.1:487556-493742 GCF_000732505.1 Cyprinodon variegatus | reverse complement strand
GTATGCTACATGTATATATATAAAAGGATGATTTAAAATCTGAGAAAGAGTCAGGCTACCATCAAAACCATTCTTTGATAAAGTTTAAGTCTGGATGCATTTTACTTTTTCAAATTTCCTTTTTTAAACAGGTTGTCTTACAACCATAATGCAAGAGAAATCGCTCCATACAGTTTTTACACATACAGTTCTGATAGGAGAGAAAAGTTAAATACATCGAGTATTTTGGAGTCTAGAAAAAGTAATATAAACACCTAGCAACAGAATATGTCAGTCTGGTAAAGGGAAAAAAAACAAGGATTGTTTGAAAATAATAATAATAATAATAAAGCTTATCATCTTTGTAAATAGAAAATTAGATGAATCCATTAAATGGGTGAATCAATAACCCCACCCTCCAATAATCTTACAGTTAGAGGAAGTGGAGCAGTACCAGATCTGTGAAAGGTGGGGGGTAACATGGTTTTAGGCCACTTCCTGTGACCAAAGCCCCTGTTAGCAGCTGCTCAGTTGATTGTGTGAAACCTAATAGCTGTGATGTGGTTTGTTCTTCTTACCAGAAAGACTTTAACTCTGACCACAGCTTTCTATTACATCCGTCATCCGTCAATAAAAAGGGTTTCATTTGGAAGGTTTGATCTTTTTATTGCCCATTTGGTTTCCTCCTCTTGTAAGCTGGAGCAGTTTGGCAAATCAATAATATTAAGAGTTAAACCAGGCAATACTGGCATTTTGATTAAACAATGATTTTGTGAAAAATCCTAGCTTTTAAGAAGCTTCTTCAAACATATATTTCAGTAGAAGATATATTTTTCTGTATGTTCTGAGGAAATTATAACCAAGGTTCCAGTCTGCAGCATATGGTCTGTGATCATAGCAGAATGCAGTAATTTACTCTGCATTTATTAATCATAGGGTAAATAACTTGTCTCCCAGCGAGGTAAGGTTAGATTTGCAAGGTCAGCTCCTACATTGTTTCCCAGAGTTGGGGAATAAAATTAGTTTTTAGGTCTTTGGAACAAAATGTTTGGTGTTCATTATATGGTGTCCATTATATTAGAATAAAACATGGGGATTAGGTGAAATCTAAAGGCACTTGGTTTGTTTATTATGCAGCTGCTACTTTTCTTTTTATACTTAGTTTTTATTTTCGTACCTGAAACAACATTTAAATAAATAAAGTAGGGAGTTTCCCATCTGTGTAAAAACAGCTTTCGTTTTTTTAAAGCATCTGAAATTAAACGGCAGAAATCATGTGATGATCTTACCTGATGAGAGCCATATTGGGCGTTTCCTGAGGTTCTCCACTCTGAGAGGCACCGGTGGATTGGAGACTTGGATTAGAGGGGGAGAAAGCTCGAGGCAGGGTGGAGGAGCGGCGGGATGCACGGGGAACCAGGGTGGTGGAAGGATTCTGGACAGGGGAACTTTTCCCGTTTCGAAAAACGTGATGGGACTTTGCTCTGGCGTGATGAACAATGCTGCGGTTGCTACGGCGATGAGTCATCTTCCCAGCAGACCCTGTACCCGATCTCTTAATGGTTGGTTCACATCTTTAAACAGAAGCACAGAGAAGATTGTTTGATATAACTTCCCAATATTTGCTCACCAACAGAAAGACACCAGGCAGGGGAAACGCATCGAATACTGGATAATTAATGTAATAATGTGGAACAGCTTTTTATTAGTAAAAGTCAACTATAACTTTAATAAAAATACCTTTAGTGAAAGTCTAATAAAATCAAATCAAAAGGGAAAGTGTTCAAATAGGTTAGAATGAGTAGTTTACGTATAGATAAGGCAGCCAGGTCTAAAGTCGGTCCTGGAGGTTTAAGAGGTTTCCTGCTTCAGCAAAGCTGGTTTCAGATGTACTGAAGCTGAGAAACATTGGAGACCTGCAGGATTTTGGGCCTCGAGGACCAACTTATAACAAGCCTGGAATGGAGAGTGTTAGACCAAATTTTACATCATCATTTCTGATCTGGATAGAAGAGGAAAGAGGAAAAAGCTGTCAGCCGTCCACCTTTAAAATTTAGCTGAAAATGTCTCGTCTGCACTGAGGAGTTTAAAACAAGAACAATCTTCCACAGTCTGTTGCAGTGGAGGACCACCTGTACTCTTTGTTCAGTGAGAGGCAAGAGAAACATCAAAAATAGAAAAAGTAGAAATAACTAGAAGAAAACAAGAGTTTACATCAGCTCAACTTCTATCTGGGAAGAAACAGCCGGACTTTAAAACAGAGCAGACGTTTCAGGCTTTTAGATCAACAAGTAAGGTAACATAACAGAGATGTCTGATTTGCCGTTATATTAAAAACAGACCAGAGGAGGCAAATCGTTTGTTCCCAAGCAGAGGCAGTCAGTTTTTTGTTGTCCTACCCTGCATGACTAAAATAAGTACAGGTTTATTTATATAACACCTTTTCACAGACATTGGGGTCTCAAAGTGCTTTAGAAAAATGCAGAATCAAAAGAAAAAACAATAAAAAAAACACTGATGTTGAAGAGGCATGTCAGCTATGACAGCCCAACAACATTCAGAGCTCTAAACTCAGGACGGCTCTCATCCATCCTCAAAGCCTTTGCTACCATGGAGCTTTTTGACCAACTCAGTGACCGCATCCTAACTCCTATAATGAATTTCTCATGTTGGTCTTGTTTGCATAAATGGTGGCTTAAAATTTGTTAAAATGCAAACATAAAAGTCCTAAAATAAATCTGACCTACTGGTTGAATTTGCTTCCTGCCCCACAGTCTTTCTGATAAACAAATTAAACAAATATTCTCTTACTTCCACAGTAGTATATTTTAAGACTTTTGTGTTTTGTGTGTGAATTTCTGAAAAGACCCGCACTCTCCACTTAAAAAGAAATGCACATGCACAACCCTGTACCAGCTCCTGAGAGGGAACGTCTATTAAACGTATGCGAGAGCGTGCACAAGCCCATTTCTCTTCGTGCACGCTCTGTTTACAAGTTCCTGTTTGCATCACTTATACCAGCTTACTGTCCAAAAGAAGATTTGCAATTTTTCCACTGTCAGCCTCGCCACCGGTAAGTGAAAATGGGGACGAGCACGCAGGACGGCCTTACGTAAACACATCCCCAGAATGATTGCTAATTAGATTATTTAGATGATCCACCCGTAAAAAGAACATCCTCCACTATGCCTTTAAAATACTACTGTTCTTTTTTCACATAACGAAAGCAGAGAGAAAACCATAGTGATAAACAATTTTAAATTTTTTTATTTAGAGTTTTTTTGAGTGCAAAGCACCCAAAGCTTTTCCATCAACCAACATTTTAGAAACCCTCCCAGCGTACAGTCCCCATCATCCTTCCAAACACTGAAGCAAGATACACAGGAGACTGTCTGTTTCTTTTCTCTGGTCTAAAGCTAATTTGCTACACAATTACAATAATCCCTGTTGTGACCTCTGATGACCCACTGCATGCTTCAAATAACCTGATCCACTTGACACAAAGAGCAAAGCTGCAAGGAATTACAAGTATGCTTGAAACATGGGTGCAAACACGTGCATAGGACAGAGCGGGCGCAGACAATTAAACAGACCAACGACCAGCAAGGGCCTGATGGTTTCTAGCATGAGCCGTGTGATGATGGGACAAAGGAAACAACATTACAATGAGAGGATTAGAGGACTATTGAGAAATTCCGAATGCTGCTGGAAAAGGAGCCGAATTATCGCAAAGAAACGAGACAGGAAGACTTTCTGGCATAGTAGAAATATTTAACATTACTGGAAGAGTTTCATGCAGACATAAAGATGGTTCATGAGCATTTCAACATTGGTTCAAATGCATCTACTTGTATAATCAGCCTGATTTGCAAAAAAAGTGAGATTCATTAAGGACTCAGAAAAATGTTAAAATAAAAAAGGAGTGTGAAACAACAGATTTTGATAACCGGTGTGTTTAAATATATGGTCAAACCTCTGTTCTTACATTTTAAGCACATTTAAATTCCAAGTAGGATTCCTTTTTTATTAATAAAGAAAAAAAAAACTATTAACCCAAATAAGGAAAGGCCTTTGTGATGCCTTTCAGTTCAACTTTAAAGATGAGCAAACTGCTGTTAAAATCAAATGATGCCCCTTAACTCAGATTGAATCTTAGTGGAGACTTCAGAGAAAATATGATTTACAGGCCCGATAGCTGCAGGGAAACATCCCACATTGCCAGAATCTGGGACTGAGCTTCTTCAAGCAGAAAAAAGAAAGGTTATCGTGAAAGGTGAGACAGTCCTGTATAAATTACTGCTGGAGCTGGGAAAAGGATCATAAAATGTTAAGAACATGATTTATTGTATCATAAAAAAAATTAATGACAATGCACCTCAGAAAGGTTTAGTTTAGGTTTCAGCTGCTTGATGACTCTTGCTGAGTCCATATTTTTTTTACAGTAGATATCGACACTCGTAGAAAAAAAAACAGGAATCTGCTCGTATTAATAAGAATATGCAGCGGCTGAACCCAAAGGTAATTAAAAGGATGTTTTATGGGATCTTTTTGGAAATGGATTACAGCAGGTTTATTTGTATTTTTTCATGCTTGATATAGTTTGTTCTAACCTTTCAGTTTTCTCACTACCAGCAGGTTTTTTCCCAGTAGCAGGAGGTGAAGACATGCCACCGCTGCCCCCTTGTCCTTCAGCTTGGTGGCCACTACCTCTCTGCTTGCTTTGCCTTTTCATTCTTGCCTAGAAAATGAAAAAAAGCAAAAAATTTATTAGAAAATCTGGAATAAGTCCTTGTATGTCAGAGAAGAGATTATCGTCTATTCCATTCCAGCAGAGAGGCGTTTTTTCCTCAAAGTCAAATGGGTTTCTTGTAACTAAGTTTCCTGAGGAGTTTTTTTTTCTCTTGTCAAAAATAAACACAATTTACTTTAAAAATGATCTGACAATATATATTTATGACTTTCTTTGAGGGAGATGAAATTACATTGCTGTGGAATAAAAAGAAAAAAAACGTGATGCATTTCTGAGTTCGGTTAAGAGATATTCATGAATAGACAGCATGGTGAAGATGGAGAAACAGGAAAGTGGAAAAGCTTAAAGCAGGTTAGGTTATAAAAGAGAATCTAAGGCTTTGAATATCTCACAGCAGAGTTCAATCCATCATCCAAAAAGAAAAAGGCCCACATGTTAAAATGTAACTTCCACCTAAACTCACAGGAGAATAAAACAGGTTTGGAGCAAAGCTAATCCTGCACATCTCTATAGAAACAACTTTCCCATTGGGAAGAAAGAAAGACAGCATCTTGCTGCGAGAATGCAGAAGCTGGTAAAATTGATGGGAGGATTGCTGTCCTGTACAGTAGTAGCCATACAAGATTTCCCCACTTTCCTTGATGGGCCCTTGGCTGGTCCCCTACAATTCCTTTTTAAACATCAATCTTTATACTAAAATATTCTTTCTGTCATGGTTTGTGGAAATCAAGACCTAAAGAGAAGCGCCTTCTCCTGGACAGACCCTGTAATTCAGTGAAAGGGTGGAGTCAGAGTTAAAACAAAAAAAGCACGCCCAGGAGAAGGCTGGTGGTTGGAAGTTGGAGGGGATTTTGCAGGGAGCTGCAGGGGAGTAAGCTGCCATTCAGCTGGTGCTTGACTGGAAGGGGCAATTTTGAATGCCTGCTACTGTATATAGGGCCAAACAGGAAAATGTGAAATTTGACATTTAAATGACTTCCCTACGACTTTCACGTACATGAATCCCAGGTTTTACCAGTTAAAAGGTTTGAGTGCTGATTTTAGTCCTGCACTGGGTCGTAAATGTTCTGCTACCCATTGAGAATGAAACTTTATAATTAAGGGAATGGATACCTAAAGCTACAAAAAATGTACCTGGCATTGATTGATACCATGTAGAAATCAAATTAAACTACTCTTATAGATCTGGGAGGCTGCATGTAGAAAGTTTTTGCAAAAGGGAGGGACATTCAGGTCAATCCTTTGAACTGAATGTCTGGGTACCATCTTCCAATGTGTTTTTAGCCAATCAAATCAGCAGTAGCAGTAGGGCTGAAACAATTAATGGGATTAATCGTGATTAATCAATTACTGAAATAATTTTCAACTAATTTAGTAATCGATTAATTGTTAACTGGAGAATAGAGACTTTAAAACATGCCTTTAGCTGACAGGGCAACCCAGTTAGAGCAGCAATT